>NW_008774471.1:0-328 GCF_000715545.1 Opisthorchis viverrini
GTCAAGAGTGCCTGAGAAGCATCTAGGACGTCAGTTTCTTAATTATCGTGTTTCAGAACAGGACTGTCATTTCTTCAAAACCTAGCAGGCGTTCTCGAATAAAAGAACCGATTAAAACCGGTCGATTGATCGATGTGAGCAACAGGCGGGAACGTAGTGGAAACGTGGTAAAATTGCTCTGGCAATTTAACCCAAGGCATCCACCGGTCTCAAGTTGGGCAACCATTCAGCTGTGCTTTCTGACGGCAGTGCCCTTGGCGCCTCAGTCCCAGGACTTTTGAGTTCTAAGTTGAGTTGAGTCGTAAGCTGTTTGATTACGTCACACCCA
>NW_008774472.1:0-328 GCF_000715545.1 Opisthorchis viverrini
TGTTTCCATGACTCAATGTATTCGCATTCTTTTCTGGGTTTGCTGTTTTTGAACATTTTGTTCCACTTTGAACTGTACACAATTTTTCCGCTTAACTTGCCCGATAGCACACTGCCCTTTCTGTGTCATTCTCTGTTGCTAACTGCCCAAGGTCCAATCTACCTATCTACACCATCTGCGCACGTCTAATTCAATATACTGTTTGCTGCTTTATTGCGCTACTGAACAAACGCAAGTAAGAATGTCCGTCGTTGAATTGCGTTACACGTCCCCGGAGAGGATATTTACTGTAGTAGGCTTGGCCTTAGGCACAACATGAATTCATTGA
>NW_008774473.1:0-328 GCF_000715545.1 Opisthorchis viverrini
ACTACGTTTACTGGTTAGTGTTTTCATACGTAGTTGTAAATAGCTCAGAAGGAGGCATAATTCACATGACGAATGAACTTTCCTTCTGAGAGGGGCCTGTCCACGCCCGACCAAAAAGTGTGAATCCCCTGATTGAAGGATGAGCAGTACCTTGTTTTGTTCGAGTGAACCAACCTGCTGATCAACCAGCCACTCGTCACTGAACGGTTAATGTGCACCTACCAACCGAGAAGTTGCGAGTCTAAATCATCTGGGAGATTCGTTCAATGTGCTTTGCCTTTTATTCCCGACAAGGATTAAAAATCTTTGTAATGCACTACTCATAAGG
>NW_008774474.1:0-328 GCF_000715545.1 Opisthorchis viverrini
TACTACAAAGTTCATAGCCGGCAGTCTCAACTGATAATTTCTTTCTCCGTGGACGATTGCCCCGACTTTTGATACCCACAATATCAAACATGTATCAGTTAATCAGCTCGTGCATCCAAGCTGTTGCTTTCAATACGTCAACTCTCTCCCGGATATAACCCGAAAAATTCCAATGAAGGTAGTGTTAAGTGTTAGTGTTCCAAGAGGTTGTGTTAATCCTCAGGAAACATGTTCAGAGGTCCGTTCAACGTTCCACGTAGATACCAGATTAGGACAATACGTGCTGTGTAATCATCAAACACACAAGTGTAAAACATAACATCTGAAA
>NW_008774475.1:0-328 GCF_000715545.1 Opisthorchis viverrini
TTCACCCATATGATCACACATGAACTGATAAGAGTATATTGGACAAGCTACCCTTTACAAGCGGCCGCGTCCCTATCTTTCTGATTCCTCGATTACAAACCAAGGGTGACGTTATCGTTTCCTCATTTTATGTGCACAAATTTGTGGAACGGTAAGCAGAAAAGCCAGAGATGGCTGTTAAATTCACGTCATTGTTCCCAGCTATTTCATTCACTAAACATGGCATCAAGGATTTTGGGCGTAGAGCTATCGCGTAGCTCGAGGTATGTATCTAGTGAAAATACGCATGACCGCTACGTGAAAATGGAAATTCTCGTTTAACAACCAG
>NW_008774476.1:0-328 GCF_000715545.1 Opisthorchis viverrini
CAGCAACCAAGGTCTTGCCTTCATTGTATGTAACACGTAGTCTATTTCATAGCACGAGCTGCTTGCTTATTTGTCCAAGCGTCCAAACTCCAGAAAACAGAATGCTGGGCTTAGCTGCCTAGAATAAAATTGAACTGAATATGAGAAAAAATCATTACATTCTAGTTACTCTGAAGACATGAGTGTTAGATTATCCTAACCTCGATATATTGAACGCCATCTGTAGAGTGTCAGTTGTGCAAATGGTGCAGGTAACTGGGCCAAAATAGGACGCAGTATGCAAACTCATGGGGGAATTCTGTCTGAGTTGTATTCAGTAATGTTTGAC
>NW_008774477.1:0-328 GCF_000715545.1 Opisthorchis viverrini
GTCTGGTTATTCCGAAATACGTGGACAATATGGTTCGTCTATTCAAGGAGCGCTTTGACCTACCCTGCACAGACCACCCAAACGTTCATGTCACTAATATATGGAAAGGTTAACTGAGTCATCTGAAGAATGAATGGCTTCTGAACCAGCTTTTCGCGTTGACGTTATAATGACAGGTGTGAAGAGAGTCAGATAACTATACCATCGTTGTTACCTAGCCCCGTGATTTCTCTTGGTTCACTCCGACGCCGTATACCACAGTGTGATAAGTTTCACCCGAACGATTAAAGGGTGTATTTTCTGTAATTTGTCTAAGGATGCCAGTCAA
>NW_008774478.1:0-328 GCF_000715545.1 Opisthorchis viverrini
GGGGCCTTAGTAAGCAAAATTTTCCGGTGGACTGCCTGAGGTGATCTAAAGCCGTCGTACAATCCACCTACATTTGTCGATACCACCCCGTTGGTACCTGGCGTTTTTGTTAAATTGAAAGGTGGTTAATTACGATATCGCCCACGCCACCAACTCAGGAGGGATTCTGCGGTGGTTATCTCGCTAACTAAATTTGTCATTAAATATCTAGCAAACCACCGTTTTTTCCAATTAGCTTACTCCGATGGCAGAGTCGTAGAAATGAATAGTTCTTGTCTCCTAAAACGTTACTTGGAGAGTCTCACTTCGCTATATCCAAACAAGTGGA
>NW_008774479.1:0-328 GCF_000715545.1 Opisthorchis viverrini
AAAAAAAACTGGACGTTTTAAAACATGTATATTTAAATAGGTTTGCTGATGATCTAGAGTGGTAGATTACTGAACACAGCGTCTTCAGTCGTCCGTGATAACACATTTGTTGAATATAGAGCAACGGCACTGAAACCCTTTATTCAGAATTTTCCGCATGAATTATAACACCCGCCTGCAAACTGCGGATAAGAGATGGCTCTAGCTGAAGTAGTGCTCAGTTATGGGACAAACTAACTAGTGGAGAATATGCGTCTGAGTTTTCTTCTCTGTGACGGGTCTCCTAGAAGGTGCAGATGAATTTAGAGTGCCATTGCTAGACTGTTTC
>NW_008774480.1:0-328 GCF_000715545.1 Opisthorchis viverrini
GCAGCACTGATCTTGACGATAAGGCCATCACGATGAGGACATCCACGTTTATATGCTGGAAATTCGGTTGACAACTCAATATAGAATACGACCGCTCTTTTTCAATATCTTTGGTTTTTACTAAAAAAACATGGTCAGCTGAGAAGGCTCAGATTGATAATATATTTGTCGGAGATGAAAAACAATATTCTTTTCACACAAATTTTGTAGACAAAAATGTGGCAAATAAAGCATGAGACCCCGAAAGTATTAAAAATACGCAGTGTTAGGAGAACAAAGAAAATATGCTTTCATAAAAATAAACTACTCACAAGCTTGCTGAAAACTC
>NW_008774481.1:0-328 GCF_000715545.1 Opisthorchis viverrini
AAAAGGTAAATTTGGATCCACTAATCAATTGGCATGAGAGCTCTGTGGAAGTGCCACGTAAAACAGCCGCACCGGTTTGAGAAGTGGAGTGAATTATTCGTCGAGTTTGTGTTTGCAGTGGCGCAGACGGGGCCATACGTAACGGTATATACTGATGATGCAAACGTAATCTGATGGTCTGAGGTTCTTAAACATCTGTCCAAGGTTTATAGTCAGTAAATGTGAAAAATACACTTACTCTTGCGCATTTACTTGGTAATGTGAAACACCTCAGTATCACTCAGGTAAATCCGACTATTTGTGCAGCAAAAACGAGTGCAAAAAACAA
>NW_008774482.1:0-328 GCF_000715545.1 Opisthorchis viverrini
TGTTATTAATGTAATATTTTATCATCCCAAATAAATAACCGTGCCGCTCCCAAGAATTGACATACAAAGTCGCATACTTCCACCAAATGGACGCAATATGCACGCCGGTTGCGACGCATCTTGTGTACACAGTACAACTCACTGCACGACAATGATGCCTCTCAATTGATGACTAACGTGCTGCTGCTGACGATGATTTCAGTGCACATTCAGTCGTAGTGACACAGGCTCGTGTCCATTCAGAGAACTTTGAGATGAACACCATTATGTCCCAACTGCCATCAGAGAAGCACAAAGGTTGCCGTTGGGGGTGTGAACTGGGCAGAAT
>NW_008774483.1:0-328 GCF_000715545.1 Opisthorchis viverrini
TCAACAAAGTAAAACGATAACAGTAGAGTCCGAAGGATTTTTATGTTTCTGAATTTACTTGTTCACAAAGGGGTCTTTTCTCCTCACAATCGACCGGAGCGATCGAAACTTACTTTGTGAACAACCTAAAAGGTTCAATATTAAATGATACGCTTAGAGAAACGACTGCGAGCTTGTAATCGGCAGTTTTGTCTCAGTCCCATTTTCTTTGAGATCTCAGATAATATGTCTCGCTTAGCAAACTCTTCGTATGCATTTGGGGGGAGAAGTAACGTGTTATTATACTGTTTGTATCCATATCATTAATTATCCGTGTCTACTGAACGTG
>NW_008774484.1:0-328 GCF_000715545.1 Opisthorchis viverrini
AGCTCGGCGAACACATCAACAGCCACCTGGTCAATTATCAGTGAATGCATTCGAGTACCAATATTCCATCACATTAACGATTCTCCAACCGCGGACATTGCCCTCAGTTCGGGACTGTATAAGCCTCCGTGAAGGGTGACCCAAAAGCTGAACGAAGAGAACTCGGGGAGGGATTCCTAACCGTTATCACACCGACTACGTAAAGTGATCTCATATTCTCGACAGAGGATCTCAAAGCTGGGGAACACAGATATTATTGGCTGGTTACGCGTGATCCACCTCTTCAAGGCTGTTCACCGCGACTCGGACTCATCAAAGAAGTGGAAGT
>NW_008774485.1:0-328 GCF_000715545.1 Opisthorchis viverrini
TCAAGACCACCATTGGCTGTTTGATACGACAATATCTACCAGGGTCACTATACACTGGTTAGTCTCGTTCCGTCGTTCGTAATCGCAAAGGTCATTTCTTTCAGTAAGGATTAGCTGACCGGTAAATACGTTCATGTTTTGTCGCCAAGTCATGAAATGTTCACCCCTGGGTCGTCCCCGTCCGACACAGTCCTGAACGAAGCGGTCTCTAGTGGACAAAGGTCCTCTAGCAGGGGGTGTACATGGACTAAGCAGCGCAACCTTTGGAAACTGAACAGTTGATACATCGAAGTACAGTGAGTGTGATGAACATGGCTGATACTCTATT
>NW_008774486.1:0-328 GCF_000715545.1 Opisthorchis viverrini
GGAAACGGAAGTTAAGGAAGGGAGGAATTTCGTATTCTAGAATATGCATCTTTAGAACACCTGAGGATCAACACCTACGCGCTTCTCATTGTATCCACAGTGGTATACACAAGCTTTTATGCAACGCCATCTTCCGCTCCTCTCCAGATAACTATGCTAGGGCAGATAAGAACGATTCCCGCACTGGACGTTTTTGCCTCTACTCACAGCGGTCTTGAGCTCATCTTGACGGAGGCGAACAAACTATTTCGAACACTGGTTTCTAACCTCGAACAATGGTGGATATAAGCCAGTCGGCTAAGGCCACGAAAGATGCTTTCACCAGCAA
>NW_008774487.1:0-328 GCF_000715545.1 Opisthorchis viverrini
CTTTAACCACTTGAGCCATCTCGCCCACGAGTGTGCTTCATTACTCAATCAACGAAGTTCATTAAAGCCTCCATTTGTATGCGAACTCGTGTGAATGGAAAGTGATCCGTCATTTGCCAAATTTCGATCACCGTTATGCGACGAACCATGCACCTCCGTGACCTATCGAGCCGTACTGGGAGGTGTTCGTTCGGCATTCTAACTTTCGGTTGCCCAGTAGGGACTTCCATTGAAGAATATGCCCATCATCTGAAGCTGCGTTGGTCTGGCTAGGTATTGTGCATGCCGAACCATCGTTTTTCAAAGAGAGTGCTGTTTTCTGTGCCCA
>NW_008774488.1:0-328 GCF_000715545.1 Opisthorchis viverrini
GCGGATGTTTTCAGCAAAGATTTCTGAAATAATCGTTGCATTGTGGTAGAACTAACATCGAGATTAGGTTTAAGCAATGTGCATATGATTCTCGTTTATTATATATCCGGAAGTTCACGCTGGTTTAAGGCTATCCTGTACAGAAAGCCTCCCTAAAATCATCATCATCATGTATCAGCGATTCGAGGGCACATGACAAGCAGAATTACTTTTTCACTTTAAACTATTACATCTAAAGTGTCAGCTAAATTCTAATGGACTCGATAATCGTGCAGCCAAGCTGGTGTAGTCTGAGATACAAAATTTGGTCCACCATTATGCATGCTGC
>NW_008774489.1:0-328 GCF_000715545.1 Opisthorchis viverrini
CAGCTCAACATTGCCCTCTGTAAAATCCGAGGAAACCACTTTCCTTTGGTTGTTTGCGCCCTTGAATCAAACAGCTGACCAGTTTTAAGCGCTCATGTAACTTTCAGCTAGTATATTCCATTTTCTTGCCAATTCATTATGTTTGATTACCAAAATTTTGGGAATTCCCTGTTCAAAGAGATTGCGTATGTACTGAATACTTGTGTCAGATTTTTCATGCGTGCTCAATAATACCGCCATAAAATTCCATCCTCATGGGCTACGAATACGTGTCATTACCAACGAAAACACTAGAAAATTGAGCTTGTTACATGTCTGTTGAAGGGGT
>NW_008774490.1:0-328 GCF_000715545.1 Opisthorchis viverrini
CAAAATTAATCAAGAAATAAATGCAATTTTATCCGCATTTTAATTAGGTCTACAAACTAACAATACTTCCCGAGAGTTGTTGTCTAATATCTCATTATGTTCACTATCAAGTACGTGCAAACATTATTGGGATATCTAACAGCAAACGAAGACCGCTGCAATCGACGAGGTATCTGATATACTATGCTTTGTTTTCAGATTCGCAAACGATTAGACACGGCAGAAATGAAGACGGAAGTATGATATGAACGGAACCTAACTATTTAATTTCACAACACCTCATACAAATTACAATGTTTTTGGATTAACGCTAACTAGTAACCACAGC
>NW_008774491.1:0-328 GCF_000715545.1 Opisthorchis viverrini
GTTGACGGATGTTCTTTAGAATCGACCGATCGGCTTCAGCGGCACGACTTGTGGACTTCCATTTTGGTTCGTCATACTCAGCGAGCCAAACGGCATGACTCTCGAAAAGTCAGGTGGATGTAGTCTACTTAACTCAACAGAGCTTTGGCGAAATTTCCTCAAACAAGGACGGGGCGCTTGCACATGACATGCCAAGCTCAGTGAACTGTCTAAAATGTAGGATCTGACATATTACGATGATGTGACAGGTTAGACAACGGACACCTGAGACTGCAGTCGGAGGTGGATAGGCAGCAAAATATCGAGAATAGTAACTAGAGGACAACCC
>NW_008774492.1:0-328 GCF_000715545.1 Opisthorchis viverrini
TCAAACCCCGACACGGTCAAGGATATGCACTGCTGATGGGCTTCAATAAGAGTGAGAGTCGAGTCTAGTGCTCCACCTTTTGGTGTGTGGACTCATTAGAATGATCACGCCAGGGTAGGTGAAAGATAGTTCAAACGAAAGTTTTGTGAGCCTGCCTTCTACAAATCCCGTGACCACCCGCAACTGAGTAACTAAAAACGTGAACAACTGCACTGAATGGCCTAGCACATCCGTTATTTTAACTAACCTTTCCCGACATTTTACATTATGATGCAGCTGCAACTCATTTTGTAGGGTAAAATAGAAGTACTGCTGTCCGTGAGTCCGT
>NW_008774493.1:0-328 GCF_000715545.1 Opisthorchis viverrini
CATCACTATGTTGCGAACAAAAGCTCGTTTCGCTCCAGGCTCACCAGGTACATACAACATGCACGAAAGTTTTATGGTCACACGACTACATGATCCGGAATAAAATGTACGCCAACTGATCATATCTGCTGAGTTTATTACGGTCCAGTCTCATTAGACTTTCACTGACCGCTTCGGGCAGCCAGTGGTTGTGGTCCAATGACCGACTTCTACTAACTAAAGACGCGTTTCCTCAGTCCTTTAACAAACTTTCTTCGGCCAGAAATCTAGTCGGATACCTCGCTCAACATTGGGAGCCGGAATGTGTTAATTTGAAAACAAATATTTC
>NW_008774494.1:0-328 GCF_000715545.1 Opisthorchis viverrini
GTTGCCAAGCGATTTGCTGGCACCTTACTCATGTCCGGAAAACGTAGTGAGAAGCGACTACAGTCGAGTGCGTGGTCGGAGTTGACAGATATGTTCCAAAGCGACCGGCAGTCAGTTATTGATCCACAACATCGGTAATCGATGGCCATTTGGTCGAGTTTGTGGTTGGCCTGCCGTTTGAATACACCATTTGGCCAGAGGACGTCGTTAATTTCGGAAGTTAATACAGCTTAAAACAGACTGCGAACAACACTGTTGAAGCAGTCGCTCAACATTTTCCCTACGTATCGAGTCCCATTCATGCTGACCTCCTAATTGTGTCTCAGAT
>NW_008774495.1:0-328 GCF_000715545.1 Opisthorchis viverrini
GTTACGTCTATACAAGGATTGCAGGCCTTCCACATTGTTAAGTGCTTGATTCATGAAACGCACCAGTTTACATGGGTTTTTATGTATTAATCTTGCGAAACCGGGTCCTGGCTGATCGCTGTCCAAACATCACTCATGTCCCCATGGTCAAATTTAATCCTCGGTATGGCAGTCCTGTGGGAATCACGGCGACCCTCGATGAATGCGGAACACTTGTATGGTCTGATCATTTGCTGACCAAACTTGCATTGTTGTGCGCTCGCTATTTCTTGGTGATTGGACGATTTTCTTGCACTTTACTGACGATTCAGCAGGTTTCGGAGAGAGT
>NW_008774496.1:0-328 GCF_000715545.1 Opisthorchis viverrini
CCGAATCGGAAAAACAAGCTGACAGAAAATCCGGTGATCGAAAGCCTGGGCAAATAACATTTTCGTCAATATTTCGGCATTCGTTCGCTTGACTGACTGAAAAATTTGCAACACCAGAAACAAGCATTGTTTAATTTATTTTTAACATTGGAATTGAGACAACATATGTGCTATGAAAACGCGGTCGTACGACAGTCAATCATTCGAGTTGGTCGGTTGCCGAGACTGTGGACGCGAGTATCGATTAAGGGAAGAAAAATATATGATCTAAAATCTTTCCCAATAAGATTGTAAGAAAGTCCCAGTTGAGAATATACACACGACTTGG
>NW_008774497.1:0-328 GCF_000715545.1 Opisthorchis viverrini
AAACGTTTTTCCATTCCAGCTCTTGGTGTAGAGCCAATGTAAGAACAGAAGTTTTGGAATTTTCACATCTTATGTCAATAAACCCTTAAGGTTGCATCTTTCTCTTTTGCAAATTGACTTGGCGGTGAATGGGAATAACCGATTACGCCATTTCCACGTTTTGGCTTACGCAATGTTCTTCAAAATCCACCAACAACCCCTAAGATTTTCCGCTATAAATGTTTGAACGTGTGCAGTGCAATCTGAAAATGGTGGAATATTTGGTTTATTGGATCCAAGGAGTGTTGTTTCTTTGATTTGGAAGCTCTCAATATATACACATATATAT
>NW_008774498.1:0-328 GCF_000715545.1 Opisthorchis viverrini
GACCTTCCGGTCAGCGAATTCGCGCTCTATCCACAGAGCCATTTCTATTCACACGATCGTGTAGCCGCACAAGGTTAAGATGAGTATGTGTCGTGAAGACAGCCCTACGACTGCCGCTCGAAAAGTATCACTATAGATTTGAATTCCTACAACGTTTCAAGTAAAACAAAAAATCAAGCATTGATTTTGCCAAACATGATTGCACACAATAAGGCGAAAATAATCAAGTTGTCAGCACCCATCCGGAACAAAAATGAGGTCAAATATCATGTAATTTGATCATACTTCACCTCATGGCGACAAATGTGTTCATAGAATTTAAAAAAAA
>NW_008774499.1:0-328 GCF_000715545.1 Opisthorchis viverrini
GCTGAATCTCTCGTCTGAACTTAGTTCGTGCTCTTGTTAAGTGAACTAACCTTCAAGACTATCGGGGCCAATAATGATGGCTCATCGGATTCTGTTAACAAAACACACCGAACTGCTCTCTCACAGTTAAGTGGTCTCAAGTGGATGAAGACAGCCATTGTCACGATGCACGATAACCTTATTGGAGTCGATCGATCGAAGCATATCTACAACCGTTAATTTTATCATCACTCGGTAAGCGGCTCAGAGGAAGGATAATTTTACTAGATCAGTGAAATGTTCATCTGAGAAATAGTCACTCGAGAGGTCACTCAATATGTGAACACGT
>NW_008774500.1:0-328 GCF_000715545.1 Opisthorchis viverrini
TTATAATAATCCCTATATTAAACGATCCCCATAGTTGGTCCGATAGTCACCATGCCCTAAAGACATGAAGCTGAAGCCGCTAACTGTAAATTAAGAATGTGACTACTCCTGACGACTAATTCAGTGTGAGTTCCGTCCTGTTTGGAACTCACCTTCTGGGTGCTTCAGGAACGCGGTGTCCGTTTTACTGTGGGTTTACCATTTTCATCGAAAACCATGGCCGCATAATGCTCTAGCGATTGGTGAAAACTGCTAGCCACAAAATGATTCGGCTGGTTCCGCTATTTCCGCTTAGCAAGATCCAATCAGAATAAAACGCTTGGAGTAG
>NW_008774501.1:0-328 GCF_000715545.1 Opisthorchis viverrini
GGACTGATCCTCAATATTTTCTCATGACTCTCATGGCACTGCCGTCTTGCAGCCTCTGAGTGTTAGTTCATCAGTATGATATGGATAAACCTGTTTCCACTTGGGCCATTTGAACCGACGAATGAAACGTCCCTTAAGTTCTGTCGGTCTTAATGTGGACGGAGGAAGAGGGGGTCAACATCACAACTCCACCAGCAAGGATTACCAACCCCATCAGGCAGTGATTGGTGCACCGAAGATGTGCCCCATATGGCATGCTGCTCTTGTCGGTTGTTTGTTGCCATGACAGTCATCCTGCGTGCATGTGACAGTACCTCTTATGCCACTT
>NW_008774502.1:0-328 GCF_000715545.1 Opisthorchis viverrini
GTGGACCACAATTTGGCTTAAATATGAGCGGAATTCGGGTCCACGTAGAATCAGTGCTGACTCATTCGTCGTGTGCGGCTTCCGCCTCTTAAGTCACCTTTCAGCATGGGTTTCGTTTTTGTCGTTGGGCCCTGCAGTTCACTAAAATTAGGGTTTTTGTACGTGCTGTCGGCCAAAATTTTGACGGCGCGACTCTCGAAGCAGTTCTTCGTTTATTTTCACAAAGGAAACTACTGAAAAGGATGCTGAAAATTCCTGGATCGGTTTCGCCTTCTCAAGGTTCATCAGGCAAATGCATTTTTAAGCGCATTGGGCCGTATCATTCTCT
>NW_008774503.1:0-328 GCF_000715545.1 Opisthorchis viverrini
GTTCACTAAGAATAAAAACATCTGAAGAATATCTGATTCAAATTCAGCCATGAAAGATCACTTGTTCGCTTTACACTCCTTATAGTTGACAAACAAAATGATTTTTTTCAGCGAACCTGGTTACAACCCTTTTTCCTATCGATCTCACTTTCCATCAAGTGCAACGTTGTTATACAGTAACATGAACTGTGCAGGGGCGACACGGGGGCCAACTCTGTTGATGATCTTCTTTCGCAGATGCGGCTACACAGCCTGTGGATAAGCCGGCATCACGAGATAGTCGCAGATATTATTCCCATTATGAATGTGACGCCCTATAGGTGGTGAC
>NW_008774504.1:0-328 GCF_000715545.1 Opisthorchis viverrini
TTAGCGATTGGTCCTGGTGCTGAATCGGATTTGTTGTACCATCCCCCTTAGTTATCAGCATTCTCACTCATGAATAGGTGATGCTGTTATAACGAAGTGAACTGCATACCAAACAAGATCATACATCTTCGAATTAGTCGAGGGACCCGGTATTCTTGCCCGATTGTTGGCCCGCTCTATGTTTAACTTGCTGGATCTTCGTGCATCGCTAGGTGTATTGACCCAGGGAAGTGCAATTGAATGAACGAGTCGTTGGTTTTATGGCACAAAGCGAGCCTGGTTTAATCTGGACTAATTTAAGTCTCAAATCGTTACTCGAGGGGCTCGT
>NW_008774505.1:0-328 GCF_000715545.1 Opisthorchis viverrini
TTACCGTCCAGTGGTTTGTCCCACTCTCTTGTCGCTAGCGCCAGTGTGTAGGATTCATAGCACTTGTTGTCTGAGTGACATCCTTCAGCGTGAAACGTCGTGCCGATGGATGCCATCCCCTTGGTATCTAGGACACCTGATTAAATTTAAAAAGCACTTATTGCCGACGGCGGCGCATCTCTCTCTTGATTATGATTATGGAAATATATTAGGTGCGACAATGCCATTACTGTTCTAATTCGAGCGGTTCTTGCGTGCGCCGTTTAGCCGTGTTGGCAGCACCCTTTCATAAGTGATTCAAGAAATTTCAGACTCTGATGCGAACGAA
>NW_008774506.1:0-328 GCF_000715545.1 Opisthorchis viverrini
GTGACCCATTATGATAAGCTGTGCCAGAGCGTTAAGGAATAAAATCGAGTTCACGTAGTTCCATGTTTCCCGATGGTCGGGTGGATTCAGCAAGCCGACGAATTGAAAATTAAACACGTACTGGACTCTTTTGTATGTCATTTTGTCTCTAAATAAAGTCTTTACTAAGTCACGAAAAGACACTTGGCATCACTTCGTCACACTATAATGGTTCGTGAAACACCAACTCAAGAGTAGCGAGCAGGAATCTGCCCTCATATGGGCAGCGGAAATGAGACGTCTTCATGTCTTCGACTACCTTTTTCTCAGAACCACAGCTGGTGTAGGC
>NW_008774507.1:0-328 GCF_000715545.1 Opisthorchis viverrini
AAAAAATAGGGGTCGTTCTGAAAAAAAGCCTAATAAAAATGATGCAGATGGATAATGGTTAAAGGACAAGGTAAATGACTCGATATAGATAGGAAGTAGAAAATGGGGACAGAAACGCTTTGCAGAAATTCTTGGTGCCCCTCAATGAATTGATTTCGTCAATTCCACGGTTGTTCACCATGTTCTGGTTTCGACTGTCACCTGGATGATTGAGTAATGCGATATCCAGGGAGGCTACCGAGATTTCGAAGTAGGATCAATCCAATGCACTGATGGACTGACAATTTGAAATGTCCAGTGTATAAACGAACTTAGGGATCGGATATCA
>NW_008774508.1:0-328 GCF_000715545.1 Opisthorchis viverrini
GGTAAAAAAGAAACACCTTCCGTCTAATTTTACGGACGATTTGGATCATGTTTACAGTGTTAATACCACTTTGTTTGCCACCGTACACATGTGCCTGTCAGCTCCAGAATGACGTACGTTCCTCCCGCAACTAGTAACTTTTCAATCTGGTAATTTCTTATCTTTATTTGTACTAATCCGGCGGCCTCGAACACTAGCATAATTCCCGTTTTGACGCACCACGCCTCCCGGGAGATGCCCCGGTGATATGTGGAACATTTGTTTTGTTTCGTTACCACCATCTAAATTCCATTTATACGACTGTTACTGCGTGGGCGGTCCAGAACCA
>NW_008774509.1:0-328 GCF_000715545.1 Opisthorchis viverrini
ACGCAACGTTTCATGCAATGAAATGTTTTCCTCCTCAACATTCTGTTGCGCCTAAACGTACAAAGAATATCCTCAAAAAACGATTTTTGATCCTTAACAGCCTTTTCACACGCAGTGAAATTGTCTTGTGCTGAAGATAATTCAGGGTGCATCGGGTGCATTCGAATATTTCTACGCTTTGGAAAACAGACAAGGAAGTCCCGAATATTTGAATGTTTTCACTCTGTCTAATATCAATTTATATCTAAACAGGGTTTTCTATAGAGGAACATGTTGGTCACCCCGGTTGCATCCATGGCCGTTGGCTTGTTCGCCGAGCTGGACAATT
>NW_008774510.1:0-328 GCF_000715545.1 Opisthorchis viverrini
CGCGATACATGTATATAATTCTATTATAAACTACTTCACATCAGGTTGCAGAAAATCCATCCAAACACTCGAACTTCTTCGCCAATTTTGGGGCTCATCAATTAGGCGCATTCCCCTGGTTTCCGTCAACCTTATGTTCCACTTCAAACAAAAAAATTGCGCCAAATTAGCCAATAGTAGTTCACTCGTTTCCAAATAAATTGGGTTATTTCGAGAGACTCACCTGGAACCCAGCTGAATCTCACGTATCTTCATATGATTTACTCAGCCAATTTAATATGAAGCAGGCACCTGACCGACTCATGGTTCAGTCACCAGCAGATTTCAA
>NW_008774511.1:0-328 GCF_000715545.1 Opisthorchis viverrini
ACTTCCAAATCTGAAGTTGAATATAAGAGCCTCAGAGTAAGACTGGTTTCACAAGACGAGTCATACTTCAATCTGAGAAGCCATCACTCATCACGCGTGACCGCTTGATAAAGTTTCCGGGTGCGAAATTCCCTGAAAGTTCTTGAGATGCTCTCTGCTTAGGATTCTCAGGAAGGATGAAATAGTGATGGTGCTTCTTGGATTTCCGGCCTCACTAACAGGAGAAGAAAACTCCTCACAATATCAACGATACAGCATCTTACTGAGTAGGCAGCCTGTTATTATCTCAACTTTTGTGTTTCTATTGGACTGCATGACAACTCCATAC
>NW_008774512.1:0-328 GCF_000715545.1 Opisthorchis viverrini
AATGGTGTTTTACTGTGCAAGTAACGGCGGCATGAAAACTCAGCATTCTTTTTCAGTCCAACTTAGGGAACGAAACTATGAAGACTCTACCATACCTTGTTTCCTTCGACACGGCTTCTCCGACCGGCCCAGTTAAACTCCGAATATCGTTGCCATCAGTGTTTGAGTTACTCGGATGCACAGGATAGGGCGAGGAAAGGAAGGCGGCTCCGCGGCTATGAAAGCCAAATGGGACATGGAACAAAAACACACTTTAAAACTCATCCTGTAAAATGGCAGTCCATCTGGAGTTCCTTCCACGGCTGTACAGATAGCTATGATGACACAC
>NW_008774513.1:0-328 GCF_000715545.1 Opisthorchis viverrini
GGGAATTTTTCTCACTTTATTGTTGGGAGGCAATATATGATGTTTTTTATTCGAATACCTCGCTTGGAGGCAACTGGATGTCTAACCATATGTCTTTACGACAGAGACTCGTTCCTGGTCTTAAAGATCAACTCTATCTTAAAGCGAGACGACTCATCAAAGCGCCACGGAGTCCTGGGGGTGGTTCCAAAAAATTTCATCAAGCTTTCTGTTCCACGAAGCTGTGTTCAATCAGGTTACCGTACATGGCTTCACTGTGCTCACAAAATAACTATGATACCAAATCATCATCATCATCACTCAGCTGTAAGAACCGCGTACTCGTCGT
>NW_008774514.1:0-327 GCF_000715545.1 Opisthorchis viverrini
CATAAATAACAAGATCAGTTTATTAGGTCAGTGTACCAGAAAGGACAGCCGGACAAAAGATCGCGGATGTTCATTGATCAGTAGAGTGTATAAGTAGTGTAAGGTTCTTCTCAGCCACTTACGCACACATACGAAACCAGTAACTGCACGTGGTCCAAGCAGTTCATCAACGAAGCCTTGTAATGCCACGCAGAAGGGAAACACTGCATGCATTTAGTGATATTGATTGTATTGGTTAGCATATGTACTTCGGGCGATGAGTTGGTACGAAAACATCCCAAGTGGTGTCTGTGTCGAGCTGAAAGCGAAGGCAAAAACCCGAGACCT
>NW_008774515.1:0-327 GCF_000715545.1 Opisthorchis viverrini
AAATATGTCGGCGAGCACTACTCACTATCGAGGGGTATCGATGTCAACTGTCCGTGCCCTCTGTATCCGGCGTAATGCAGCGAATTTTGGATCCGTTAACTTACCTTCACCGCAACAGCGAATGCGCACATTTTCTGTGCTTCGTGTTCCCTTCAGTCACCTCATATTCAGGGTGTATCGAGTTCTTGCACACTAAATGTTTTGCTAAATTGATCACTAAAGGACAAACGGAAGGTTTTAATCTGCCATACTAATGTAAAACAGAGCTCCGTCAGAATCACAATTCATAAATTCTGGTTTTCCGCTTACGCAAGGGAGAAAATAGCA
>NW_008774516.1:0-327 GCF_000715545.1 Opisthorchis viverrini
AGGACGCCTGCAAAATCAACCAGAGTGACGTCCAACCGTAAAAAACTGTGAAGGACCCGTAGTCTAACTAATGAGAATTTCCAACGTCGACAAAGAAATAGATTTCGTTACGCTTACTCAAACGCCTGACTAAACATTTATACGTCAATTATTCTAGTACAAATGCAGCATACAATTCGTAATATCCAGTGTCCTCTTTGCAGCCCCATAATGTGACTAAGTTGTGTTTTGAACCCTTGGGTCCAAAGTAACGCTTCCCGGTAGCAAATCAGAAACCAGTGCTTAATTATTTGGCAATACTTGAAGAATGGAGCAATGTGACAGGAA
>NW_008774517.1:0-327 GCF_000715545.1 Opisthorchis viverrini
AAAAAAAACTTTCAATGCTGCCTTGACTGACACGGAAACCAAATTTAACCAACTATCAACTTGAGCTGCCCTGTACATCTACGGTGTGTAGACATCATTGATAGCTAGTGAAGCTCCACACTAGAACGAGCTGCTTATACGACACCTCAATAGGATGGAGAGGAGAAGACGTGACTTGAACAAAACCGCTAATTTGAACCACGAACATCTACTTCAGATAATAGGCAGTCCAGCCTGAGCTAACAGCGACGATGAGGTGGAAAGCCTTCTCTTGTATCCAACCACACATTGATTAATAAACAAATGTATTTGCAGTACAACCAATAA
>NW_008774518.1:0-327 GCF_000715545.1 Opisthorchis viverrini
GGCCTGGACTGGGCAAATTTCATGATTCGACGTTCGGATCCCACCATGTCATATTCGGCATCTCCGAATTTAGGTCACTCAAAAGGCTACAAGGATAACAGCGCTGCTTTCGGCAGGCTGTCGTCTGGCCTGTGCAACGCACCGAAGAGCAATGTTAACTTGGAATTCTGCGTGGGGTTCTCAGTGGAGTAGGGTGTCCATCATAGCGAAACTGACTGAGTGAACCGCCTCATCCCGTCTCGCATCCACGCAAAAATTAAACCCACTCTGTACCGTGACATTCGTGTCCTTGGACGATAAGCGATATGCCTGCCAGGTGAACTCGGC
>NW_008774519.1:0-327 GCF_000715545.1 Opisthorchis viverrini
TGATCCTCAGATAGACGCCTGATCATCGGGTAGACCTTCTGAATGCTGACAGTCAGCTACAAGACCTCATTTGCGGCAGGTGTGGTGGGAACAACGACTAGGTGCCCAAGTGTTCGTTTGATTACCCCCTGGCGTAACCAATCTGCTTGAAGCGACCCGTGGTTGGGCTACCAAAGAGTGAATGAGCCTGCTTCATTGACGTAATTTCTCTGAAGAATGGCCCCCATATGACCAGCCGACTCTCTCTTTCGCGCCTGTCAACTAGAGACGCCCTGGTGGTCTTATGGCTGCATAATAGAGCTGGATGACCTTCTTTGCAGCCAGCGG
>NW_008774520.1:0-327 GCF_000715545.1 Opisthorchis viverrini
GTCAGCTTGCGCCAGTCTTTGCTCCACATGACAATTCTCAAAAGACAACAATTCGACATACGTAGCAGATGGGTTAGCCAGCAAAGTTTGTGGTGCAGTCCCCAGATTGGTCATGAACGTGTATTGGACTGGGATGGAAATCGATAAGTAGTAGTTGTATACTGAGAGTTAAAGGACGGATGGAGATTAGTCATATACTTCACTAGCTAGTTCCAGCGCCCACATCCAGAAACGACAGCTGCCAGCTGTAGCATCTTTACTGGAAATGGTTTTAATTTACCGATGCCAGGTCGCAGTGGGGTCTTTAGGCCATTTTCTGTTTCATTG
>NW_008774521.1:0-327 GCF_000715545.1 Opisthorchis viverrini
GGTACTACTGATTTGTGGAAGATTTACAAGACAGATACCGCTACATGATGCTACAAAACCATCTACATACACGAATAAATATTGCGTCAACTAGATCGTGACATCTTCAGTTATTTAACTACGGTAAGAGATGCAAAATTTATTTCAAGTCCAACTAGCAGCCGCTCAGAAATCAAATCGAAGTGAGTTGATATGCGTCATTTTTTGGTCGCCACACAATTCTGTGTGTAAGCTTTTACAGGTTGCCACTGGAGTTCCTATGGCTTATCCGACCAGCCACTCAAACGATTTATGTATGACACGCCAGACCGATTTTCCTTTCATCAG
>NW_008774522.1:0-327 GCF_000715545.1 Opisthorchis viverrini
TGTTAACAGTAACACTGGCTTCTGGTGATTTCAGCTCGTAGCACTTTTACTGTGTGTAAGAAGTTCTTTCCATAATGATAGCCCTTTTCCTAAGTGGCACACCGTGTTCTTTTCCCAAGTATTTCCGCTCCTCTTGCGAATTAGCGTACATGTAGTGGACTACAAAGTGTGGCGATCGAATGTGGACGGAAGGGTACTAAGGGTAAATGTACAGAACTTTTCTACGGCGCCAGTAAGTGAGAGCCACCGACAATATATTATGTATTCTGTGTTGTGTTTCCCGAGTTGACATCTCGTGAAAGAACACGTTATAGAGATCAGTTTTTT
>NW_008774523.1:0-327 GCF_000715545.1 Opisthorchis viverrini
TATGTGACCTTTGATCGTGACTGGCTGTTTGGGTAAACGCATCTCACATTGGCACGCCATGCCTAGTGATGCTATCGCCCTCGTTTGTTTGCCAAAAAACGGATAGGAAGAGCAAAGAACTTACCAGATCTACCAATCGTCCTTTGGGACCGCTTCTTGGACCTGTACTCCAACGTAAAAGTGCATTTGGTAGTTCTATTATTACCCCTGTTGACTTTCGTTGTTCCTCACAACAACCATAGTACGAAATTTCTGCTTCGCTACGGGACCCTGTAATCCTAATGCTTGGTTCTAAAAACGTACGAAAAATAATCATTTAGAATGATA
>NW_008774524.1:0-327 GCF_000715545.1 Opisthorchis viverrini
CGTGGCAGCTCTGCTGCCTCCCCAGATCCGTTGTCCTGGTGCCACATTTTCTGCGGCTTGAAGTTTTTTATCACGTACCAGGCAGGAAGCCTTTTATCATGCCTCCCTCGCATTGCTTTTGCCCACCACTTCCAAATCTTAACGACCTTATCTGGTCTCATCCGATATGTTCCGCATAAGAAAGAAAGAGCCCTCGTAATTTTGGTTGCCTACACATGCCGGCTCAGGCGTGCCCAAGTCTTTGTCGGAAATGCCCCCTTCTTTATGTCACCCCCCTTTATCCGCAAAATTACCTGTACTCGCAAACCACACCAGTCGTGATTTTAT
>NW_008774525.1:0-327 GCF_000715545.1 Opisthorchis viverrini
CCGGTGAAAGGACCGGAATTCGCATTTTCCAACGGTTTGTCGGCAACTCCATCAATGTAATAATGATGCTCCCGAATAGTGTGGCAAAATCACTCGCGTACGCAGTCCATGGATATAACCGGGCTTATTAATCTGAGGGAATAAAATTCGTGCTTGGGTACATGCTAAACGGTCTTAAAGAGGCCAACTCCACAAGGAGGGGTCGTGTAGACTGTATGATGCCTTGTTAGCGTCCACAACTAACAAGCATGCAAGATACTTTGAAATAAAGTTAATGAACCACCTGGGGCTGGTAGGTTTGGCAATGATCTATGCGTGAAAAACGTG
>NW_008774526.1:0-327 GCF_000715545.1 Opisthorchis viverrini
GCAACGGGTTTAGAAGTTGGGCGATTCGTTTTCAATATTAAAACGTTTTTCTTTGAACTCAAAAACCCTGTAAACTATCCGACAGTGGCTCAAGCAACAACATAGTTGGCACTAGTGCAGATGGACGGCGTTCTGGAGAAGTTTTGTGAGTAACAGTTGTGTGAATATCAGTGATTTTGTTTAGCAACCAGTACTTCAAGATTCAGAAGGTTGGTCACGAATCCGAGTTCAAACGACAGATAAGATATCAGCGCATACGAGCAAGCACAATCCGTGCATTTTACTGGTAAGTCATCTTAAATAAGTTGATGTTGCGATCGATAATTT
>NW_008774527.1:0-327 GCF_000715545.1 Opisthorchis viverrini
AATGAGAACAGGCAGCGGTCTATGAGTATCCGTTTCCACGAATGCAGAACCCGCCTCAAAAACAGAAAAACATGCAAAATAGGAGGTTCTCATAACCCGCACGCGGTTATCTCATCGGAAATCACTGCAAAATAACGGTACCCGTTTCCCATCCTGTATTTTTTAGTTATTAACAGCTAACGACGGTTGGCAGAAACCAGGAGTCTGCATGTACCGGGGCCCTCATGAAGATGCCATGAGCTACTCGAGCGATACGATGAAGTCGTGGGTCCTGGCGCTTCATTACAATAAATGCTCTGACGTGAAAATTCAGATGCGTCCATCGTG
>NW_008774528.1:0-327 GCF_000715545.1 Opisthorchis viverrini
ATGCGATAAGGTTGGATGCACCTTGATGGCCCAGTAGTGTTAATTCATTGTAGAATGGCCAAAACGCGGTCTCTTTAAATCAGCTCACCACAAAATCCCCATTGAAAGCACTTTGAGCTTTGGGTTAGAACAACTTCATGTCGTCGCAAAAATGCACGCTCTGAGATCCAACTAGTACAAGATTCCGACGCAACAGTAAATTCTGCATTTTCCCAAAGGCATTATGATCTGAAGAGCATTAACATATCGGGGGGGACGCTTGCTGCGAATTCAGAATAGTGAACGGTTAAGCAATTATTTCCCCTCCAGTTTGCCAGAAGCAGATTC
>NW_008774529.1:0-327 GCF_000715545.1 Opisthorchis viverrini
AAAACATACTACTCGCATGCCACTCCCATTAGTAGTATCGCCGTTACACAAGTAAACGCAAAAATCAAAACAGTCAGAAGATTTTACGGGTCCAAAACATTTTAGGACATTGATAAACTTAAATCCGTTTCACGATCTTTCCACCGACAGCTTCTCGGCCAGAGGGGAAAAATGGTGAGTCTACTGTCAAACCAAACGCAAACAAAATACTAATTATACCGAAAAACTTACCCACTGGACAATTGCAGAAATGGTCAATATACATGCGAAATGGTCAGTGCCCTTGTTTCACGTTTATGTTACATGTATTCTCAACGCTTCCCTGTA
>NW_008774530.1:0-327 GCF_000715545.1 Opisthorchis viverrini
GATCAGAAACAAAAAACGAAGGCTTTGTAATTGTGAGGACAATTAAACTTACTGTGTTCACCCAGCAGTTGAGATAGTCTGTCTGAAACCCAAGAGAATAGGATTAGTCAGAGTGATGGGGCGATACACAAAGCAAATGAAATCAAGTCCGATTTAAGCTACAATGTTTGTGCTCTGTGGTGCGTGCTTTTTAACTTATGTTGTATTGTACAATGCCTCCGGGAAAAGTAACCAAGAAAGCGTTCTCCCACATACTTCCCAGAAGACTTAGTATCCCCTGATTTATCAGATGAGACTAGCACTGGTCTGCGGTCCCATTCATTCCTC
>NW_008774531.1:0-327 GCF_000715545.1 Opisthorchis viverrini
TACTACAATCCTTGGCTGAGATGGATTATGATGCATAAACGAGAAAACAAGACAGACAATTGCCTCTTGAGGAATAAGACCATGAAAGCTATTCAGTTGGACATAAAGCAACGACGAAATACACAGCATTGTCTTAGGTGGACGGCTTTCAAAAGTTGTATTCGGTTCTCTCTGTAAGGCGGAATTTGCGTTCTCGTGAGACCTTTGATTACGAAGTATGAGAATTTTCGGCTAATCACCGCTCCATTTCAAAGATTTTCTGGAGACATTTGGTCTGTTTAGCTTGACGAGACTTTTGGTTGTTTGGTATTTGATCAGGTGGCTGTT
>NW_008774532.1:0-327 GCF_000715545.1 Opisthorchis viverrini
AGAATGAATTGCTCCCCATGTCTAACCGAACGCGCTGTGCACAGAGTGCTTCTGGATTCATTTGGACCGGCATTCACGATATGGAAGTACTTTTTCTTCATCAGAATGCTTTCATAAAAGGCTGATGCCAGCAGCAGGTTTCTTAAATAAAACATTCAGTTACTGGTCTGACTAGCTAAAAATCGCTCCGTTTGGATGTAGGTTTTTGGCTGCCATTGGAGTGGGCATGTACGAACTTCCACCTCATAAAAGACTTAGCCAATAGAACGTATTATAGTTGACGCAGATACCGCAAGTCAGTCGCTAATAGTACGCAGTTCAGACTTT
>NW_008774533.1:0-327 GCF_000715545.1 Opisthorchis viverrini
CAGTTCACGTGAGATCAAAAGAAAATTCAGACACATTTTTGCAACACAAAACTGGATAGCTTACAGCAGCAATTTCGTGCCCACACCAGAACCGGTGCCTCCAGCCAAGCTCATTGTAATTAGCAGACCGTCCAGTTGATCACATCGTTCCAACTGACGTTGCACTGGGGTTTCAAGCTTCTCCACAATATTGTGTGCATGAACAAAAAAGCCATAAGCCCAGTTGTTTCCTGCGGTTGGATGGAAACGCATAATAAGATGACAGTGAACAAGTTTGTATTCCCAGAAAAAGTTCATCGGCATGCATTAATAGAATGGACCGGGAAT
>NW_008774534.1:0-327 GCF_000715545.1 Opisthorchis viverrini
AGAGAGGTGAAGCCTGTCGTGGAGTGTCAGAGTTTTCAGCAACCTTATGGGTGGCGTACCCTCAAGGAACGACAAGTTGTAATCATATCAGACCGAAAGTATGCCGGACAAAACCGATTAGGTTTCTTAGCTTGAATGTTGGACGATCAAAGGTGAACGCGTAACTCTCGTCTTGGTGCGCAGAAACCTCTGATCACTCATTTAGTTGGCTTCATGAGTTCACATGGCTACGTTCCCCTGTGTACTTTAGGCTGACTTGGATCTACAACAAATTGCCTCATTGAAGAATAACAGACCGATTCCCGTGCGTCGGAAGCGACCATATGG
>NW_008774535.1:0-327 GCF_000715545.1 Opisthorchis viverrini
AACCGAACCTAGTGGCGATGTTCATAGTTGTGCAAGTGACCAACTAAAATAGCCGATCAGGGTAAGACGGCTACAAATAATTCCAGAATACCTCAACAACCTTAGTTCGTGAAAATGTTCCGTGCGAAGGTCTGCTCCTGAGCAGCTGCCAAATTGACCGCATCGACGACTCATTGTAACTAGTGGGAAAATGTCGGTAAAACTCTTAAAACTACCCGAGTCTTTTGGCTTGAACACCAGAAGTGGCGTTCACACGCTCATTTGCACTCAAACGACCAGTAGAGAGCCTACACACAAAGCCTTAGTAGAGAAGTGTCTGGATGGAAT
>NW_008774536.1:0-327 GCF_000715545.1 Opisthorchis viverrini
ATCCGCGCTCTAACGATTGAGCCATCTCGCCCCTGTGCCATACTGGGACGTTGAGTCAGTAGCGCCACCTCGATTGGTCATGGGACCTTTTCCAGCCAAATTGCCAAGCCCATTGGACAAGCTCGACGTTATGCTCCTGCAGTTCAATCATGTAATCTCAAAAGAGACAGAGGGGCCTTTCCCGTGGAGGGAATCATCTCAGTCCGGAAGTGCTTTACACTGAATTGTGACTGACGAGGCCTCTTTTGGCTTCCCTAGGGAGTTGACCCATCTTGAGAGATTGGCGCAAATGGAGACACATGAGCTGCAGTTCGATGGTCAATGGTC
>NW_008774537.1:0-327 GCF_000715545.1 Opisthorchis viverrini
AAAAAACTTTTCTGCACGAATAAGGTATGGAAAGTATGCACTTGTTGGGTTCCATGAGCGAAGTTCCCGATTAATTTCCGGAGAGCAACCCACAATGCGGAAAAGCAAAAAGCAGCTCATGCCAAATAACAGGCATCTCTCCTGCCATTGTGTAGAGTTCCAAATTGAGTGTGAATTAGTTGATTAATCCAACCTTCAACGGTTCCTGTACTCTGTGGTGGTCACTCCCTTGTCCCTACAACCTGCCTCGCTTACGTTGTTTGGTACATCTGCACCCACCAGACCATGAATTACAAGTACCCAAATCACGTGACAATTCCTGTCCCA
>NW_008774538.1:0-327 GCF_000715545.1 Opisthorchis viverrini
TGAATGCTATACGGTTCAGTAATGTGATAAACTCGTACTTGGCAGAATCGCTCGCTGCTCAAGCAAAGTACTCAAATCGACTGATCACGTGGTCAGGTAGCAACTCGCTCCTCTAGTAATAACTCCCAAGATTGAAGGTTCGCGCAACCAATGAATTGAGAATCTTTGAAATTTCTAAATCTTCTCGCACTACCGGCAGACGGATTTTTTCATTAGGGCACCCAACCTCCATCTACTCCGTTCACCAATCACGAGAGTGAGACTGCCTGATCGTCTGAGATGTCGCACCACCACCAGGAGAATTAATCGATATCTTTCTATACACAG
>NW_008774539.1:0-327 GCF_000715545.1 Opisthorchis viverrini
GGCGTTTCAAAATCCATCATCAAGCATCTACCTGACTCCTTTTGATGCTCGCACTCTAAAGCAAACAGGGCAACAGCCTGGTCTTGCTCTCGCACTGGACTCGCTTGACATTGGTGTGCGCCGTGTATCGAAAACAAGAATCCAACGTTCAATCACAGTGCTTGAGCTAACTGCTCCATCACTCTCTATTCAGTTCCAGCTTCGCACCTCCGGTGATCCAGAAGCCACCGTAGCAGGATGTCCAGCGGTTGACTTGGATTCGACCCAGTACGTACCTAGCTCCTAATACAGAGCTAGGTGAACCTCTCACCCGCGTTGTTTGAAAAA
>NW_008774540.1:0-327 GCF_000715545.1 Opisthorchis viverrini
TGTTCAATATCACAAGTAATCAAGTTTCTAGGCTAGCGGCAACCTGCTCACACAGTCTAAGAGTAGAACATCTATGAAAAATGCAAAGTCACTATCAAGTAGTCTGAAATTTTCTTTTCAATGGCTCAACGTAAAACAACGGAAAGAAGTACCGTCTCAAGGGAACTACATGTTGAGAAAGCTTATGACCAAATACTAAGGCAACGCGTTCGTAGAGCTGACGATAAGCGTCATTCGAACATCGTTCAGAAGCGTCAATAGCCTGCAAATATTACGCCTTCCAAAACATCTATTTGGAACTAGAACAAACTTTTTCATGTTTTTGAA
>NW_008774541.1:0-327 GCF_000715545.1 Opisthorchis viverrini
GCGCAACCTATGCAGTGTGATCAGTTCACAACAGATTGGATGTGGGTCAGACTAACAGCGTTTAAACCGTCCATGAACACGTTTAGCGACTTGTTCTTTAAGAGTTTGACTATACTGGTAGTCTTTCACCAGCCACAGCTGCTGCGAAAATATTCGGTTGAGGGGCCTAATTATCCCCCCACCGTGGTCGAGTTTTGAGCTCCATGACAACATGCGACAACAAACTGTCACGCACGTGGCAGCTAAGCACCCGTATCCACTACTGGTTTGTCGCTCGCTATGATGGTGATGACGATAATGATACGTACACCCCTCAGGACACTTTGA
>NW_008774542.1:0-327 GCF_000715545.1 Opisthorchis viverrini
TCACTGATTCGCGGACCCAAGAGACATTACGGATTCTCCAATGGGCTGACCCTAAGATGATGTCTTGTTTGAGGGTCTTCTCAGCAATCCTTCCCAGGACATCGTGGAACTGCTTGGACAGCGTACAACTGTTAAGCACCTGTGATCACTTAAAATCAAACATCTTCTAGTGTGTTTGAAACAAGACAAAGATGTTTGATAACAAATGGATGTTTCCACTTGATCACCTCGAGGCGCAAAACTGGGTCACCTGTACAACCTTAAACAGAGTTCAGAGCAAATCCAGCTGATCGGTCACACTAAATGGGTTAGCACGATCGAACCACA
>NW_008774543.1:0-327 GCF_000715545.1 Opisthorchis viverrini
ATGACGATCAGGATGATGATGATGATGATCAGGTTGATCATGTTGATGATGACGATCAAGATGATGATGTTGATGATGGTGACGAGCAGGATGTTGATGAGGAGCAGAATATGTCCTCGTTCCGTTTGTCGGTAGACTGAAAGCAATCACATTGGTACATAGTGTGCATCACCTGTCTGATGAGGTGGAGAAATAGAAAGCAAACAATCTAGTTACATAAACATTTTAAATGAAGCCGAAGATGAGAATATTCTTAGAATGTACAGGTACCTAAATGAATTTAGTTTTTGCACCAAATTTTTAATTTTCTTTGTTGTGCACTCTACG
>NW_008774544.1:0-327 GCF_000715545.1 Opisthorchis viverrini
TAATCCGTCATACTCATACTTACGCGGTGCCGTTTATCTTCGTCACATATTATAAACACGAGGTCAGTATTTATGCAGAGTGAGGGAGAAAAGGGCTCAACTATGCACACTGACGTAATCTAACGGCGAATGTCGAACGTCATACTCATAACTGTACACAATATTGCCTACTTTGGGTACGCTTTACAACCGCTAGGCCAGTGGCTATATGCAACGGTGATTATTAGGCCTTAGCTATACAGGGTTTCCTAATCTAACGGCAAACGACGGCCTGTTACACTCAACTTTAGTCAACGTCACCTACGGTGACTACCTATAGTAACTGCC
>NW_008774545.1:0-327 GCF_000715545.1 Opisthorchis viverrini
CAACGTTTCACTTTTGACATAAAAGCTTCAAACCGAACCTTTTCAAATCCATCCAATAACCCTTTTAATCCGTGCATTTGGATAGAGTGGTTTAATATTCATATAAGGGTATTGCCAAAATTTATTGGGTAATTGCCCGGATATATCGTACAACGTGAATGTACCGTCATGCTAACCGTGCCCTTCTCTGTAGGCTGAGGGCATCTAGAATGCTTTCACGTGCAAAAGCCGCATTCATATGTAACGAGAAATGATCCATTCATTAAAGGATCCTCTAGCTTAGTTTTGCCCTTAGTAGCAGCATTTGAGTAAAAATCCCAGAGTAAA
>NW_008774546.1:0-327 GCF_000715545.1 Opisthorchis viverrini
ATCGCAAACGATTTCGTGACCCGTAGCTGGGTCACACCTTTCCACCTCCTGTGGCAATTTAGGAAGCTGGAAGAAGCCCAAAGACAATTGGAACGTTGTTGAGTAATGCGGCCTTGTGGCATATTTATGTTGCTTATGGGTCCACCGTATTTACGTGGATGTGGAATTCAAGTCCACCGTACGTTTGAGGAAATGATCAATGATCCCATTATTCACTGAGTGGTTAGTCTGCTACGTCGTTCTCGGCTCTGCTTTGTCCATTTCTTGGTTTGCTGGATATTGTGTTTTCGATGACGTTCCCCTTGTCCTCGCTTTTCGGCAGCTTTG
>NW_008774547.1:0-327 GCF_000715545.1 Opisthorchis viverrini
TTGTCTAAGAAGCGGATAGTACCAATAAAAAGTGGGTTCATTTGACCTGAGATGAAAATCGTTAAATTTGTATTCACAGACCAAAGCGACAGGGATATCCACTCAAATTTGTACTTCGCACTATTTTTGCTTGTATGGACCTATAACTTCCAAATGCCCCCAGGGAGTACAAACACAGGCATCAAGTAGTGAGCTGACAATGATGGTTTCAGCCATGATGTCACTAAAATGCGAACATCAGGTAGTCTAAATAGTTCCTTCTCCATGCTTGGCGTGTGCATCACAACTATATGGAGTGAAGTGCTGCATCCTGACTGGGTGAGTCGG
>NW_008774548.1:0-327 GCF_000715545.1 Opisthorchis viverrini
CAGTCGTTACATTTTGGTTTGTTTACGCAGCCCCTAGTCCTGTCAACCAACGCCATTTAACTGACTTTAGAAGGCCCTGATATGTATGGAATGAATGTTGTTCTGTTTTGAATCTCAGTGTTGGAGTCGGTATCCGCCTTATTTGCCGACTAATCGAACCCACCGGTTGTCTGGTTCTTCTTTTGCCGCAATTCATTTTGCTGCTCTGTCGACCTCCTTCGTGCATGACACTGTTGGTGGACTACATATATTACTGAAACCTAACTGGCACATACTGCGTTCGGATAAAGTGGTGAGTAGAGTAAGATCACATCAGTGTCCTCTGGT
>NW_008774549.1:0-327 GCF_000715545.1 Opisthorchis viverrini
TTTTGAGACCAATAGATCGGATTTATGTACATATTTGTGATAGCTGTTGTCACCATAGAATGCACCACACTCAACGCCGTGCTATAAAATTTGATGTGAGTATCAATGAGAATAGCAAATTTATGGGATAATTTGTCCCAGACTGAAATGATACAGGACGTTGCTAACTGCCTTACGAAGGAAGTTAAAATGTAACAAAGTAGGGCTATCAAACCGTTAGAGCAAAGCAATGCAAACCTGTGGCCTTCGCTTTGGGAAGTCTGTTCATTCGGTGGAGCTTCTAAATCGGACCCTTTATAAAGAGTGTCAAAGCCCCGGCGGCGTTAT
>NW_008774550.1:0-327 GCF_000715545.1 Opisthorchis viverrini
CTAAAGGTCCCAAAGTCACTCATCTACAATAAGCTCAAGGCTGGAGGCGGTGTTGCTTATGAGGCAATTCACTGGACGCTAATGTTTCCAGTACGGAAGAACATTTATGATGACTTTATAAGCATTTGCTTTACTAAATCAGCAGTTATCTGTTGCACAGTACCGACGCCAAGGATAAATTTCCGCTGAACTTCCCGACAGCTGTTTTAAGTAACAACCGAAGATGTACTGTCAAGCAGTAGGATCGGTCGTATTCCACGTTTTCTACGCAAATCACGGGATCAGTCTAAATGAGTCAGCATGATGTTTCGGGTGCTATCAAACCGA
>NW_008774551.1:0-327 GCF_000715545.1 Opisthorchis viverrini
GTCCGAAAATCTCAATCAACTGCTACTCTTTTTTGACCATACAAAAATTATGATTCTGCTGCAGGTTACTTTAAGTAAAATTGCCCTTTTCACTCAAGTAAGGGTAGCCTACAACTTAAAATCCCCAAATATTTTACGAGTGGATACACCATTGTGTGTGGACTCAGAGGGACGTTCATAGGCACTTGGTAACCTGATATAATGCAATTCCAGCTAAACAGTATGATTTGTGCACTCTCGATTGCAATGTTTACTGATTATATTCCGAAACGGGCGTTACACAATGAAAGATGGGTGAAAGACTCTAGTAGCAATAAACAGCCCAAA
>NW_008774552.1:0-327 GCF_000715545.1 Opisthorchis viverrini
CGCCGTTTTCTCAAGCTACCGGCCATCAAATCCTTGGCGACTGGAAGTCGAACGAAAACGCTGTGGTCATCACGTAAGAAAGTCTTCGAATTTCAGTATCAGCCTTATTTCTCGTTACAGATTTCACTAGATGAAATCGTCGTTCTTAGCGTTAAAGTACCTGAAGATTTACACACGTTCATTTGATTTATCGAATTGATTATCATTGCGTGCGTTTTTGGCCAATAATCACTGATGTGGACATTAGTCTAATTTCATTATTCCAACTTTATTTAAATATACATCTGATAGATTCTGACCGACACAGGGTTATCTTGGGAGAAGGAA
>NW_008774553.1:0-327 GCF_000715545.1 Opisthorchis viverrini
TCTTGGACACTGTTGTAAAACATTAGCGATATATTCGGTTACGTAGTTATGATTTTCCCAGTAAATTGAGCAAATTTAACTGTAGTTGCCACTGGTTAGGAAGGGATCGTTGTTAGCTCATGTTGTTTGGGAGGCAGTTTCTGTGTCCATTGAGCTAAACACTCTGGCTGCAAAAACAGGTTCAATGACATCATCAGTGCAAAGTGCTCCACCATAATCCAGCTGCGTGTCCGAACTAGTTGGCGGTCGACAGACAAGTAGTTCTCTACCTCACTCCTTCTCCATAATATACACCACTGATTCCGCTCAGCTTCCGATGTTGAATGC
>NW_008774554.1:0-327 GCF_000715545.1 Opisthorchis viverrini
GATTCCCAGTAGGGATGAAACAGATGTACAGCGTTTACAGGCTTTTCAGCATAGAGCAGTTTCACTTACAGAACGAAAACTCCTTTCTTTCGCCTACTCAGCTCTGTCTGTACCACTTGTCCACCGCAGTTCCACCTTCACAAACATGCTTTAAGTTTTTGTCCATTGACTTAGTTCGAAACGTTCAGGGCTTCTTTTCCACGTTGTCTTGTTGGATACGAGGTTTTTGGGTGACTTGTCGATCCTGCCTTCCGTCAACTTACATACGATTGGTGTTCAGCTCTTGTCCTAGACATTTTGCTATTCCACTGTACTTCGGAGGCACTG
>NW_008774555.1:0-327 GCF_000715545.1 Opisthorchis viverrini
ATTCGATGCAGCAACTGCAGGTGATACAACACACATCTGGGTCTTTCTGGCTGAATCGTGTGACTCATCGTTGGACGTGGCCTTTCGAGATGCATAATGCAGGTGCAACACTGTCCATTGGTCGCTTTTGCGTTCCAGTTCCTTCTACTGACGTTATCAGTTTTGTTGTCTAATATATGCACCTTCAAAGCTTGCCCGTCAAAATCCAGTGGATACGAAGATGCCTATCCTAGATCCGTAAAAGGTAGTAGACATAGATCAGATGGCTGGTTTGAATAGGGCCGAAGAACAAATCTAGAACCTACAGAGCTCAATATTTCTGATAGG
>NW_008774556.1:0-327 GCF_000715545.1 Opisthorchis viverrini
CGCAATGACGTTTGCCGTGATAGTGTCTTCGTGTGACAATGTTGTCTGGCCTAATGTTTCATTAAGTTTAGTGACCACGCCCAAAAATGTTTGTTAGCTGAAAATACAGATATTACTTTATCACTTCCCCTTACATCTTATCTGTATTTTGCATAAACTTTAAGGAAAACAGTGCGTGGAAAAGGGTAAGTTAAGGCCTCTCCTTCCTTATTCAAGTGAATTAAACGAAAAATGTTGTTGGAATCTCAGTAAATCCTCTTCCTGCGAAAGAGTTACTCAATAAGTGTCACACCGCATTGCTACGATTACGTGGTATTGGTTCTCCAA
>NW_008774557.1:0-327 GCF_000715545.1 Opisthorchis viverrini
CTATACTATACTATAAACTATGCTGTTTCCACCTCTTAGCCAATGGAAATAAACCATAGACCACACGAGAATTAAAAAAACACGGTGCTACCGCGGGCTCAAGGGAACCACCGGCAGAATCTCGCCTCTACGGTACTCTCCAGTTGAATGCGTCGCACTCAAAGCCTGTTTCGTGTCTCCGTTCGCACGACAGGCAAGACATTGGATTGATTACTTGCCAAGTTTGTTTGACGGCCAAAAACCAGTTTCGTCCTTCTTGAAACTTGGCGAATACGCGTGAAATGAAGAAAGCCTTCGTTGAGGAGTATATACGTTAGGAAACGCCAA
>NW_008774558.1:0-327 GCF_000715545.1 Opisthorchis viverrini
GGTTTCACTCACAGGTGGTTTCTGGGGACTAGTCGCAAGGATCAATTGAACTAATCTTCGGGAATTGCCGGCTTTGTGGGTCCACCAGACTTAACCGTAGGCACGCACGCTTACTGGTGAGCCAGCTGTACGTAGCCGGAAGCGATTGAACAGTGACGGGGCAGTTAGCTCAACCACTTTGCTTGTAACTTCAATTCTTTTTTTGTAAGTTTCCATTTTTCGTTCTCTGTCCCAAAGGGTGTCTACATCCCTGACAGTACCAGCTCTCCCTTTTGGATATGAATGACCAGAAGCATCAGTCACTAATGTTGACAGCATCCTACCCAC
>NW_008774559.1:0-327 GCF_000715545.1 Opisthorchis viverrini
TTGAGTACATCACAACAAATCTCAAAAAAAGACCATTTTAAACACCCGATGGGGACGGGATCCTGGTACAAGTCAACGAATGGACTTGATCTCAGCCTGGTCATACAACCAACATATTGAACCTGGGGATTTTCACCGAGATCCTGGATAGTCATCAGTTTCATTTATCGTCAATTCCTATGGAGACGATAATGTCATTGCGGTTACATTCATTAGATTTGGAGTGCACTCGCTGGCAGTGTATATAGAACACTGACGTTCGCCGTTTTCGGTAAGCTTAAGACTGTTTCGAATCAAAAGCCTGCTTGAATCATACTAACTTTTTTT
>NW_008774560.1:0-327 GCF_000715545.1 Opisthorchis viverrini
TATTTGGAAACAAGTCCCACAAAGGCTGGTTTTGAAGGTCCACACTGATTCGTCTTGGAGACAACGCAGTGTAACTATTGTCTAATAGGTACTTCATGCAGGTTCATGTGGGTATAGATTCCCATTCGTTCACAAAACAGGATAAGTAAGAATTCAGAAGTGAAATCTATTCACTTCTAGTCATCTGCCCAAAGTACTGGCACATGGTGATCATGATTTGTCGCACGAGGGAAATGAGTGGAAGCCTTGTGCCTATTAGGGTGTAGAAATCCAATATACGGGCACTAGAATTCCCCATGTCGAAGGAAACAATACATTCACGTGATC
>NW_008774561.1:0-327 GCF_000715545.1 Opisthorchis viverrini
TAGCCCGATTCATCCACCTGATCGTATCGAAAAGAGTTGCTGCGGAGGGCTGGATCGTTAGATAGACATAATGCTGTGTCTGGGTTGATCTTCAAACCACCGAGACAAGGGGAACAAAGGGATTCCACGATATCAGTTGTACCAAACCGGAGGAGTAGCACAACTTACCCATTTGGATAACCGGACTGGGCAGTTCCAGTTCGTGCCAGAGCGGAAGAAGAAATCTATACAGGGGGATTTGGTTGCACGGATGGAATGCGATTCGACTATGGATACGAAATCGACGGTGGAAAGTAGAGTGGTGGTCGACCGCGGTGACGATGAGGA
>NW_008774562.1:0-327 GCF_000715545.1 Opisthorchis viverrini
TAACAAACTACCCTTTTTCCACTATTCACATTTGGTTTATCTATTTGAAATATTCATGAAAATGTGTGCCAGGAGATCGAGTAGCCTCATTTGAAATGCATGAGAAGAAACAATGAAATAGATGTCCACCAGCTTGTCCAAACTGATCGGTAAATTTTGGCCTTTCTTTTGAAACAAGCTTATGACGAATATTTGTTGGTGTTTGTCGACTTCCTTCAATTTTCACTTGCATTTATCTTTCCTTATTGCTCACAGTTCATCAGGTCCGCCACAGATAATAACGACAGCATTCTTTCACTTCCTGTGAAGCCTTTCCTCGGTATATCC
>NW_008774563.1:0-327 GCF_000715545.1 Opisthorchis viverrini
CGCGTAAAGGTTTTGACAAAAAGTCTATTCCTGCTCGTCTCTCAGCCCATGGTCTTTCGGGAGGTTCGGGCTGAATAGCTGGATAGGTTTTTCCCCATACAGAGAAATAAAAACCGCGAGAGCCTTTCCACCTTGATTATTTGGAGGAGACTACTTTTTGGCAGCTAGATAAGAACCGAAAGCGCAAGTATGAGGGAGTGTACACGAGTTGTTGACATATCTCTCCCCTGGATTTCGACCAGTGTTGCATGATTACTGCTCAATACATCAAGACTTAGAAGCGCGAAATTTATCGACATTCTAGGTTAAATCTTCATCATCTGTGGC
>NW_008774564.1:0-327 GCF_000715545.1 Opisthorchis viverrini
ACGGATATTCAGTTTTTTAAAACAAGGTGAATATGGGACTTTCACTTTGCTGTTCAGTAGGCTGTAACCGTTTGGTTGGTTTTCTAATAAACAACTTCCTGGGAACAACTTTGCCATGTTCACTGGTAGATGGTATTTCGCAACGGCCCGATCCATCGCAACTGAAGTACATACTGCACAACGGAATATTCATTTTCCTATTACTTTATTTTACAAATTTGATAGCAACAAACTTTCTGATACAGAGGTCTCTAATGTCATTTGTCCGCACCTTTTCTCCAAGTCCATCATGTCATGTAAACTCGCCACGCTTTGTCCATTTGCTTA
>NW_008774565.1:0-327 GCF_000715545.1 Opisthorchis viverrini
TATCTATACTTCCAAAATTCTGGTACATACACAGAAATTTTCCCACCAGTGGTCAGAAAACTTTCCGTTGGTGAATTCAGGTGAAGTAAACCAGGGGTTATTTGAACGCCTTCACACTCCCTTCGTCGAACTATTTCAGCTGTTTGAGGTATGCAGACACATTGGGCGGCGGCCTTGCTGATGTCACACAAAACAGTTGTAAGTCTGATGTGCTTTCATCTCAGCCTGGACAGCCTAAGTGATGTCAGCAATTCTGATCTGTACGTGCAACTCCTAGAGTAGTGAGTGTTCTCCGACGTTCACTAGTAGTAGACAAGAAAAAAGTAA
>NW_008774566.1:0-327 GCF_000715545.1 Opisthorchis viverrini
GCCAGAAAGTCTTGTGTGGTGATCGTTAGAAGCTCAGAATAAAGAAAACCCAGAGGGTGTGTGCAATCGATGGAGTCTCATGTTCCAGTTGCACACTAAATCTGCTCAGCACTGTTGAACATTCCTACTACTTTGGCAAACACGACGTTTCCGTCTTATCCGTTTATATCATCGGGAGTTACTTGACACCTTGGATGGGCTTCGCAGTTCACATAAACGGTGGATATGCTTCGAAAATGATCGTAATTCACAATGCTGCCTGAGCCGTTTGCCGCCGATACCGCTAACCTGTTGCCCGATAGTACGACTTTTGGGAAATCGAAGAAG
>NW_008774567.1:0-327 GCF_000715545.1 Opisthorchis viverrini
TGACAAAACACCAGTTAGAAGTGGGTTGCCAGTGTGGAAGACGTTTCCTTCAAGATCCTTGGAAGGATCCTGTTGGGCCTCAACGTGCAGAATAGGTCCATCTTGGGCAAGAGTTGAGGAGCATTCTCCACTATGAAGCCCGATTTAGTTAGAGGCCTTCGTAGTTGTGCTTAACAAGGCTGGAGGTGAGGAGAACGCTGAGGATGAATAAACACAAGTATAGTGCTACCTCTGAAAAATTGTTGGGTCACTCGCGTGTTCTAATTTCCTGCCCGTCCTGGAGAAGCCAGAGGGCTCATTTCTGCGGCGGTCTCATGTATTTGAACA
>NW_008774568.1:0-327 GCF_000715545.1 Opisthorchis viverrini
GGAAATTCAATGACAAAAGATCTGGTACAATCTTGATTTTAATGGTGAACACCATGCGTACATGAAGTTGCTCAGCGCGCTTTGCAAATTATCAAATAAAGAGTAGACATCTGGCAGAAGTAGCCAACTGATTTGCCCGAAAAGTTCTATGCCTGTTTTATCAAGCGGGTTCTGTAACACAACACCACTCACTACAGAACTCTGGTAACACATGTCATGGTAGACGTGGCTCTTTTGCTTTACTTCTGCTGAGGATGATTCCCTTTTACCATCGGCACCCGACAGCTATGTTGCCTTGAATTTATTCATACAGTATAATCTCATGTT
>NW_008774569.1:0-327 GCF_000715545.1 Opisthorchis viverrini
CCAAATCCGATCTCCCAAACCATTCACGAGTCAAGCAAGTCGACAAAACGAGTACCCCAATTAGCGTCTTACGAATTTCATCAAAATAGATGCCACATGTTCCCAATCCTAATAAATTTGATCAACGGTTAATACGCAGCGTTTTCACCTCTACTCAACAGCCCTGTCGAAATGTGGTACAACGAACATTGGGTTTACAAAATGGGACAAATGAGAGAAAACGAGACCTATATGGTATGGGAGTACATACAGGTAACTATGTGGTACCGATTTTGGAAAATTGGTTCAGAGCAACGGTTTTTCAACTTTGCATGCTCACTAAATTCT
>NW_008774570.1:0-327 GCF_000715545.1 Opisthorchis viverrini
TCACCCTGTGCAACATTAGCTTTCTCATCGATGAGCTTTGGCAGCTCATCCGTAGAACAAGTGGTGATTAATGTGAGTGTAAACTCTCCTTATGCGCGACATCAAATCCGCTTCAAATTCTCGACGTAAGTGGCTTGCGCCTACTTCACTGACGTTTGCACCGCAGATCGATCTGCGGTGAGAGCACTGCATAGATGGGGGCATTTGTGAGAAGTCCCACGGCGCTATGCCGCCACCGGAAGCCCGCTCCCCATACATTATGTATGGCCGCACACTCCTTTTGTGGGGTGTCATTTACACGAAGAAGAAAACTTATTCTCAAGCGGC
>NW_008774571.1:0-327 GCF_000715545.1 Opisthorchis viverrini
CAATAGGATTCCAGGTATTCCAAAATCCAGACAATATGCGAGAATCTGGCGTACTCGAGCGTGTATGTGAAGGTTTGAGCTCGGATCGGATGGGGGAGCATGACGTCGTCGAAGACCACCCATCCCTCGCGCGCGTTGGTTTTGCAGGCGTCAGAGAAATTCCAATGCATTTAGCTAAACTCCTGAGACATCTCATCACACTCAGTAATCGGGGCACATGCACTCCACTCCCTTCCTTCTATATGGCGGCAAAGTCTAGTTGGGGGGCGGGGTGGGGGCTCGAGGTTGCTCGATGGTCAGGGTGCGAACTTGTTAATCGGACGGTCC
>NW_008774572.1:0-327 GCF_000715545.1 Opisthorchis viverrini
TATATTATTATCTTTGTAATAGTACCGTGGTTCAGGAAATAGGATTTCTTGGTCCTCTTCGTCGACTGGCACGCGTCACTCAATTTCAAAAACCAGATAGCCGCAGCGAAGGGTTTAACCGTGCCAAGGGGGTACATGGGGATGTGGTCATGTAGTAGATTGGCAACAAACAACATCTAGGATGTGCCATTTGCCGCCTTTCAGCCCAGTTTTTTATTAGATGCTTAGTGACAAATTTTCCTTGAAGCCAGATGACTGATCATACGCCGCATAATTTTATACTTTAAAAACAATTTTTCCATCATTTGTCAATCACTCTTGTATTCC
>NW_008774573.1:0-327 GCF_000715545.1 Opisthorchis viverrini
ACTTGCACCACTCTACTCGCGGGAATTTGGACAACAGGAAATTTACTTTGAGAACCACATTAGTGCATGGCATAAAGTCATGGCCAGAATGGCTACGGATCCCTGAAGATGGAAACTGCAAAATTCCATGTAGAAAATTTAGCCTTGCCAAAATAGTAAAAATGTCATTCGCAGGAGAAATGCCTTAAGGTACTGAATAGCTACATAAATATAGTTCGAATTTCCAGGCCGGTAACGTCCTGGTTATTCTAACCGAAACCAATCAAATATTCATTTTGTATAACCTCTGTTCTTAGGGCCAATTTAAAGACCGAAGGCCCTTTACGG
>NW_008774574.1:0-327 GCF_000715545.1 Opisthorchis viverrini
AAACTTCGTTCTCCGTGATAACCTTCTTCATTGTGTGTTGGAGACGGGATTTGCGATGTCAGTCACGTCGACCTTCAAGAGCGATTTTTACAGTATGCGGTCAAATAAGTTTAACGTAACTAATCTAGAATATGATAAATGGGAGATTCAGATGAGATCCTTGGTAATCTCTCTTTTGAACCGAATTGGTTTACAAACGAGAGTATCTCGTGAACCGCGTCCAATTCAAGTTCAAATACAATACAATGTTGACATCAACTCGAGGAATGTACCTAACTGGTGAGTACAAAAAGGGAAGCCGGTTGTGGGTTGTTGAAGAGTCTTCAG
>NW_008774575.1:0-327 GCF_000715545.1 Opisthorchis viverrini
CTATGATTGAACACTGGCGGTATCTCAGTCCTCGTGATTCCTTTGGGTGACACGTCAACTAGGCTTTAGAAGGGCCGAACGAATGCTTTTTGTTATTCACACACAGGACGTGTGAAGACTGTGCGAGTTTTTCCCACAACACGTAAGTTTCGTTAGGGCTGCTCACAGTCCCTTTTCGTCTAATTTTTCCATTCAACCGTGCATTGAGAATACCTCCTCTCTCGGTGGCTAGAAGTTTGCAGCCCAGTTGCCCACCTGGCCAGATCAGTGGTCACCTCGTCGACAACCACAAATTTCTTCATCCACGTCACCTTGTTGCGCACCTCC
>NW_008774576.1:0-327 GCF_000715545.1 Opisthorchis viverrini
GGATGACCTATGGCGAATGGCTGCGATCATGTGAGGTTGTTCAGTGAGTGGATTGACTAGCTCGTCAAAGTTTTCGTCGTCAAAGCTTTGAAACAATCAGCCTGCGCTGATCCACCAATCTGGAAGTCTTTGGATTTTTACTCGCAATTCCTAATCCCCACTACTGAGTATAGTTTAAAATTATTGGGATACCATGTTGAACACCTGGAGCTGAAAGACCGTAAACACTAGAAGTATCCAAGTAATGCCACCGGGTCAACCTCAGTGAACAATGTTGTAAGGTGCGACAACAAAGAATACTGTATGGACTGTGTAGTGTCCGGTTTA
>NW_008774577.1:0-327 GCF_000715545.1 Opisthorchis viverrini
GGAAGCGCGCGCGTTCAAATTGCATTTGTTCGCAGGCCAAGAGAAAAACGAGTTAAATGGTTGAAGCGTGTCAAAGAAGGAAAGATGGACTGTCAGTGCATGCGATGAAATGGCACGAAACAATATAAAGAATTTACTCCAAGATACATCTGCTTCTTCACGTGAGATATGTTCAATGGGAAGTTTATGAAACTAAAAATCTTAACACCACAAGACACCTTGGCGTGTCCATCGACCTGCCTTTCTTCACAAAACCTTCTTCTGAATACCCACATCACTTTTTCTAACAAAAGCTTTGCAGGAACTCGATATTTGTGTTTTCGGAAA
>NW_008774578.1:0-327 GCF_000715545.1 Opisthorchis viverrini
CAAAACTGGTTATTTCGACGCAATCTAAAAGACAGTGTTGTGTAACCGCTCAGAGGCATTCCTTCTATCACTGCAGGTCTTGAGAGCAGCTTGCCGAACATCTAGAACACGTGTGAAATCCAGCGTCCGCTCTAAGATTAACTTTTGATACGTCTGATCCTTTGCGTTATGAAGGTGATTTTTATCGTATTCCGTGTTTAACACCGATGAGTTTTCAACCTGTTGACAGGTTCCGCAGTTCCACCAGGGTGGCTGGTGTCCCTTATTCGCTGATATCATGAGAAATGTTTGGAATCTTTTTTCTGGGCTTCTTCATGAAATTGGGGA
>NW_008774579.1:0-327 GCF_000715545.1 Opisthorchis viverrini
CCTTCTCAAAATTATGCACCTAATCTTGCATAGTCGGTGCCTAGTTTCTAGCTTTCCGTCAACTATGTTTAGATTTTTTCTATTGTCACTGTTTTATATGATGCCTTCTGGCACTCGCCAGAGGCTACTGCTCCCATTCCATTCCTTCCTTACTCCCTCTGTTCTTAAGCTTCAAACCCCACTGCAGTTGTCAAGAGCGCTCCGTACAACCGTTGTTCATTCAGTGTGACTGGTTCCCGGTCTACACTCTCAAGGCTTTCTAACTGTAGGAAAATTATCCATGACTCCGCATCGGCCTGACTCCATCTGTCTCAATCTCCTCGTCTA
>NW_008774580.1:0-327 GCF_000715545.1 Opisthorchis viverrini
GGAGTATTTCTGTTCCTGGTGTCTGCTGTTCTAAATCGGCGAAGCTGCCGATTGGCAGCAACCGCAGCAATAAACCACAGAGCTGCGGTAGCTCTGATCTGATGGATCGAAAATATCGGATGAGGACACCAGGAAAGACATAGGAAAACACATTCACTTGAAGAGATCGTTGGCAAAGACAGTAAACGGACATAAAGCTACTCGCTAGTCCGCAGTCGGTGTGGGCATTATCAGTATTCTAACCCTGACAGAATAAAGCACGCGCGCCTCTTGTTAACGCGAAAAGGCTCCACGTGACACAATGACAGGGATCAACAGATACGATCT
>NW_008774581.1:0-327 GCF_000715545.1 Opisthorchis viverrini
TCCCGTCCAACCATGGATGAAATCACACCGCCGATTTTGTCAAACCAAGAAATTTGTCTCAGTCTTTTCAGGCAGGCAATCTTCACTGTACATTATTCTCCCACTTTCTCCGACAAGCTTGGCTCTGTGAGTCGCATGTTGGGCATTTCCTGAACTTTCTTCATACTTGCTGGCTATCAGACATCCAAGTCCACTTCTCCGTTGTTCTGCCTGCAGTGGCTGACCTTCACCTTATTGCATTTAGCACCGTTCATCACCTGGGTTGGAGATCAAATGTTTTCGGTATTTTTGTCGGCCAGTTGCATAGTCCACAAAATGTCCACATCA
>NW_008774582.1:0-327 GCF_000715545.1 Opisthorchis viverrini
TGACATGCTATTTTACACCAGCAACTCGACAAGGGTTTGATGAAATGTGGGGAAAAGTTGAGGAAAGATAGTTTTCTGACCTCGGAATTCCAAAGTTTCACTTTCACAACAAATGTGCAAGAATATTACTCCTCAGCAAAACCGTTTGTGGAACATTTTGAGACTGTGAGTTCCTGCAATTTTGAATGCGTCGACAGTCAGTTGCGGCACAATTGCAGTCCACCAATTCAACTAATTCGAACTCCAACAACTCACCTCGGAGCTGTGCCACTTTTCCGACCCTGTTTCTTTCAGCTAAACCCGTCAAAGACATGATACTACTTACAC
>NW_008774583.1:0-327 GCF_000715545.1 Opisthorchis viverrini
AAGGGTGGTTTACGTTCAGGTCAAAAACTGAAAGGACAGCATAGACGCAGGACCGATACATGTACACAAAAGATAGTCAACGATAGTCGGTACTTCGTGTCAAATATGCTCCTATAGAACTCCAAGCTTAACTTCATTTCACTTCTGCCTCCAGACACTCATACCCTGTGGTTTATTAGAAACGACACTTCAGTCTTCTTTGAAACCACCCCGTGCTCATCCGCAATAGCATTATCATCACATACTCACTCTTCACACCTCCTACCGATGCAAATAACTTCATGTTTTAGAACTTCTCCCAACTCCAAAACGTTTCCAACTGCACAC
>NW_008774584.1:0-327 GCF_000715545.1 Opisthorchis viverrini
TTGGATTATCACATCAAACACTAGCTTCAATATGAGCTTACGGTGTTGCAACAGAGTCCAGCTTATGCGTACTTCTGGTCCGATATCTCCAATATTGTTATTCCGCGGATGGTCACTATCACAGTCATCCACACTGAGAATGCTGGGAAAGTCTTGTCCCAATGGTCCCAATAAGGATGAGACTATTGTATCACAATACAGGATCAGAGGAGAAGGACGATATTATGAGCCATCATGTCACCAGTAGAATCATGGTGTTCGGTTCTTGTTGCTGGCAGTAGCAGTGCGGGACATCATTAGATCCAGGACATAAAGCAAGCAGTATTG
>NW_008774585.1:0-327 GCF_000715545.1 Opisthorchis viverrini
CTCGGTTAAATCGAATCAGTTTCAGTCAACCCGTTTAGCTTATCGTAGCCTCTACTAATTGTCATGCCCCGCCTTTCAAATTTCAGCTTCCATAACTGCTAGAAGTTGAGCACTCACGCAAATAGGAAGGCGATGTTTACATTTCCTTTAGTTATGTATGCGTACATTTACATGTGACTGTGATGTCCACGTTGTGTATTTTGTATAATATATAATGTATGATAGTTTCTAAGCTTGTTTTCCAGATAAGCCTCATCACTAATACAAAAAGTGCATACGCAAATGCTTAAGCCCCGCCCCACATTTTGTCAGCTCCAATGTAATGTA
>NW_008774586.1:0-327 GCF_000715545.1 Opisthorchis viverrini
TTTACGGCACTTAATAATTCTCAAGATGCGGTTTATGCATCGAAATCCTTCACGTATGGTCTTCGAGATTGTTCTCCAGGGTACTCACTTATTTTCTCAAAATTTCCAATTAGAGAGACTATTCATCCCCCATTTGAAACACCGTCCTCTACAATGAGGACTGTTTAGAAGACACAAGTTCTGTTTCACTGTGACAGAAACTTCTTCAAGAAAAGACCAAGAACTAAGAGAGGCCATATTTTATAATATATGGACAAGCGAAGTAAAACCGGTGGAGAACTATAACTGAATCCCGAAAATATGTTGATGGAAAAGCCCGCATATAAG
>NW_008774587.1:0-327 GCF_000715545.1 Opisthorchis viverrini
AAAAAAAACAATAGTTTATCTTGTCTAACTTACAGCACAGCCTTTGTGTGTCGTATCTGTAGATATATCTGGAGAACATTGTAAAGTTGTGTTTGACAACTCACTGAGTTTTCTTAAGTTGATACTGCATTCTTTTCGACTGGAGTACCTTGAAGGCCTCAATTTTCGAATGGTGCTTCGACGCCAATTTCCTGTTCTTCTGGCTTTAAAATCGACACATCGTTGTTAATGCCATAGTTATACACCCACCAAGTTCACCTGACTAGACGCGCTTGCGTAGTCGGAAATGTCTTCAAAGTGCCTACCATATTCTGGAAACTAGAAATT
>NW_008774588.1:0-327 GCF_000715545.1 Opisthorchis viverrini
AATCTACGTAAGTCGATTCATGCACAGGCCAAAGTGAAACAAATGCTTAGGCAGTCCGAGTCACGTGAATCGCATGCCACATTATGGGCATGCGATCAATGCACAAATCAGCATTCTGATTGGTCAGTTGTGCGCAAACCAGGAAACAACTTTTTAAATGGCTAAGACGCATAAGATGAAGAAGGATGGACTGTCAGTGCAAGCGAGAGAATAGCATCGAAAATCCCGAAGAATCTATTGCAGGAGATCTCTGCTTTTTCGAGTGAAATATATACAACTTGTCGTTTATAAAATCAATATGTAGACTTAACATTACAGAACGTATCC
>NW_008774589.1:0-327 GCF_000715545.1 Opisthorchis viverrini
AATTCCCTCAGGCGGTTTGCTCTGCTTGAACACCGGAACACAATACCCACGTTTATTTAGCGCTGTCGGACAGAAATTCGATTTGCTTTTCCTCGTGGCTCTTGTGGCGAATGCTGGCGCTTACCATTACAAATATTGTTTGTATGTTAGCTTGAGTTTGTCTAAGATTTGTGGTTTGGATAACTTGGTCTTTTTCCTTGATGGTTTGTTTTCTTTCAGCTCTTATGCTCATAAATTCTGCTGCAAATTTCCCTGGATTTCTGTCCTTATGATTTTATATGGTTCTTTTGACCAGGAGGCGTCACAATTCCAATTCAAGAATGTCAA
>NW_008774590.1:0-326 GCF_000715545.1 Opisthorchis viverrini
TTCAGGAGTACATAGGTCTGTTACTGTTGAGAAGAAACGATTGTTCATTTGATATGTTTCTCATTCTGAAATAAATAGCTCATTTCAGTGCCTGATTCACCAGGAACCCTCGGATGGAATTTGCGGTAATTCCATGTCATTACCCAAAGCAGTAGCTTGAATTTAATGTGAAGTGTGTGAATTTGTAGTAGAATGTAGGGCGTCCATAATGAGTAGAACTGGTCAAGCATTTCATTTTAGAGTACCGGTAAAACAATCGCGCAAAGAAAATACACATCTCCTGAGGAACGAACGCATGATGATTGTGCATCGCTTTATTTTCTGGA
>NW_008774591.1:0-326 GCF_000715545.1 Opisthorchis viverrini
CTTAGTGCCTCTTGATCTGTTCGGTCGCCATTCGAAAGCGGTGTTCTGGTAGTTGTTCATATGGGCTTTGAGTTTTCGCCAATCCAAATAGACCGGTAGCACTTTATTTGCCTCGCCAAGAGTTTCGGCTGCCTTTGGCGGACATTATAACCTGTTGTTCTGGAAGCTAGTTTTCTGCGAACCTACATTTTCAGAAAGAATATTTCGTTGTTACTTGCCATATTGTGAATTTAGTCGTTTGTATTTCGGAACTCGACTAACTCGGCGCTCGATAGACACAACGTGTAATCGTTCGGTCACGAGCGACCAACTAACAGCCTGATTTA
>NW_008774592.1:0-326 GCF_000715545.1 Opisthorchis viverrini
AAATATTGCAGAGATGCATTCTCCACAAGTTATCCGAATTCCATCGCCTGAGTTTGTCCGCTCATATGAATATGCTGTAAATATTACTGAGTTGACCTCGTCCTCGTCCACATCAGAAGCTGTATCTATCACCGCGACGATGAAGTTCCAAGCGTCTTTACAAGTTTCATACGAATTGTTCTTCTTTGGTGAGTTCTGCACCCTTTTGACGTTCCCAGTTCATCCATTTAAAAAACGGCTATCCAAGTATTCAGTTCAGTCAGTTCACTTTTTCAGCTCACAAACCCGGCGCCAAATTGCAGTGGTTCCAGCTGCTACAGCTTCGT
>NW_008774593.1:0-326 GCF_000715545.1 Opisthorchis viverrini
TAACATAGCTCCTTTCACATTTTGCCATGTTCATCCGCTTGCCCGCTATCAGTGCAGTGTTGGTTTACTGTGGAAAGTAGACGAGCTATTTCAGATCCCTACTGCTGAGCTGCGTTAGTTCTCCGAAGCTGGTGGATTGGCACGCTTCCAACCGACTCGCGAAGGAAACGAATTGTCAGGCGCGCACACACCAATGTATGATCTGAAGGAACGGTAGTCTTGAATTATGACTTCCCAACGATGGCCGATGGCCAAGTGTTCAAATTCGGTCCACGAATGCTTTGCACTTGGTGGCTACGAGGTTGCTCGATACGAACTTTTACGCT
>NW_008774594.1:0-326 GCF_000715545.1 Opisthorchis viverrini
CGCTCACCTTCAAACAAATCGGAGTTGCCACAGCACACCCAAATGCCAACTGAATATTCACTTATTCATTATCTGTATTTTTACATTGAACGGGGAAATCGTATCTCTAATCGGACTTCATGAGCAGTGCGTATGTTTGGTTGTACCGGGATTTGAACCCCGGCCGTCTGACATACAAAGCAAGCGTGTCGCCACTATTCTCCCGGTGCTTGATGGACGAGTCTGATTTATTACATCTGGGCAGGCCACCATGTTAACCCTTGGACGATGTGATTGTTTTTCACCCCATCCCCAATACCCAACGCGAACGAGAGTAACGTGATTGG
>NW_008774595.1:0-326 GCF_000715545.1 Opisthorchis viverrini
GAAGTTTAAACAGAAGTTTTATTTAGGCAATAACAGTCACAACTTTCATAAAATCGGCAAGCTGTTATTATACAGAGAGGGCGTATTTGACACAGCTGTCGGCCTGTAGGTGAAGCTTATCAAAGCACTTCACAGCTGTTTGATTTTCATTAAAAAACACTAGTGCAAACTTCAGAAAACACGCGGGACTCGAAAACACACGACTCCTTGGGGAGTAGTTTAACCGCAACCGTTTGGCTGCGAGAAGCTGGTCAGAATCTTGATCAGCTCGAGCGCCATTCATTCTTCATTTAGGAGACCCACATCAAATAGGTATATCTGCTGCT
>NW_008774596.1:0-326 GCF_000715545.1 Opisthorchis viverrini
CTACTAAATGGGCATGTAGAGCCCTTTTCCTCCGTTGAATATGCAAGTTTCTCATGTCAGCTCTTCTCTGTATTAGGTTTCATTGTTCGACACGCACCGAACCTGATATCCTCGATTAGGCAGAAATGCCGAATGAAGTAATTAAGTAGTACAACAACACGTCTCTCGGATACTTTGGTTTGTTGGAGATCTGTGTTGCTTTTCATCAAATGAACATAGTGAGATATTTGTTTGCTCGAAAATGCCAGTTCCACTTTCCTTTCCCCGTTCGCTTGTGCGAAACAAATTGTAATACACACAAATGTTTCGTGCGTCATACATTACGA
>NW_008774597.1:0-326 GCF_000715545.1 Opisthorchis viverrini
TCAAACTGCGAAGTCTAAAAAATCAGACGGCTAGCGATACGTGTGCTCAGTGATCTGACGACAATACACTGCTCTTTACAGTAATAAGGTAGAGTGGACAGTTATCGCTAAGATGAATGCCTTCTGTCCGATTTCATTAGTATCTTTCGGCTACAACGCACTACTCCGTTCAACTTTCTCACGTATAGCACTCACAGTTTTATTGTGAACTAAGGTGAAGCTGCAAAAACACTTTAAACTAATTCTGTTTCAATGGGGGGCTCAGCTGAATCCCAACAAAACCCCCTGTCTACGTCAATCTTCCAGTGAATATGTTACACACAGCT
>NW_008774598.1:0-326 GCF_000715545.1 Opisthorchis viverrini
TCATCAACCTTATGAGTAGTGTGTTACGTTCAGTCTAAGCAACACATATTTGCACCAATGAACGCATACCGACCCAGTACTTGTTGTACCCCGAATGAAACTCCGTAAATTTTAGAACATCCGCCAAAAGATAGCAAAGAACGTGAGAAAGATGAGACGTTCTTCTACTCGATTTTGAAGTTTGAAACAAGCTACACTGAAAGGTGTTCTCTATTTACAATCCCAACCACCAACGACGTTTACACGGAGTTGAGTAACTTTCAACAAGACACTGTAGTAAGCAGCACACTAGTAATACTGCGACATTACAGTGATTTGTAGACATT
>NW_008774599.1:0-326 GCF_000715545.1 Opisthorchis viverrini
CTTAACTCCCGTTGTAAACAATCTAATTTTCTAGTACTTACGTCTCACATAGACGAAAAGTGTTGACTCACGAGCAATCAATGAATTCAGGGCACAACACCGGATGTGTTTTTTCTGGGAGCCTTATGGGCTGTCGTCTCTCTTGAGACCGGAAAATCTATCCATATTGTGTTTACCCCATTTATCGTTTTATGGACTCCGAGGCGACGAAACTAGGGAAATGACAGACTGTTTCCAGTTGAAAGCAATCCAATACTTCTGATAGACTTATTCCCATACTTCAGATTGAGTGACAATCACTCCAATTGTCTCGCCTCTCGTTTTTT
>NW_008774600.1:0-326 GCF_000715545.1 Opisthorchis viverrini
GCAAATATTGGAACTCATAAAAAGTTCAGTATTATGCCAGCGAAATTCCATCTGTATCTAGGATATTGTCGTGAATGGGGTGAACTTTGTGCAATAAATTCAGCTGATTAGTAGCATAATTCATAGGAATGCTATGCAAACAGGAAACTGATGTAAGACTGGTTATTGCTTTTTTCCGTTTACAGCAATGAATTGGTTTTGCTGGTGATGGAGATTCATTTTAGCATTTCGTGATTCTAACCACCTGTCCTAGACTCACCTTTTCCGAGAGCTCACTGAAATACCTAGAGTGCGCCGAGGGGTGAGGTGTTAGCTTTCCAGCTGCA
>NW_008774601.1:0-326 GCF_000715545.1 Opisthorchis viverrini
ATTCTTGACCCTCCTTAAGATGCTGTACGACAACTTGCGGACAAGTGAAGGTCTGCGGTAAGCGCTCACCTGAGTTCAATACGTCAAGTGGTGCCAGGCAAGGTTGTCCTTTTTCACCTCTCGTCTTCAGCGTCGTCAGCGAGAGGATCATCGAAGACTCACTACTAGCTTCAAATGCCTGTCGGGTCGAAATGCTCTTGAGGCATTCGCCCACAGATTTCGAGTCTGTAGACGATGTAGCTCTTCGTTGATCTGACGCTGTCGTAATGCAAACAGTATCAAATAATATAAATAATTTTGCCTCTTGGTTTGGCATGTGCTTCACA
>NW_008774602.1:0-326 GCF_000715545.1 Opisthorchis viverrini
CCATCCGCACAACCAAGCACGATTGGGAAAAACAATGAGCCCCATGCATGACATAAGGAGGCTCAAATAAGGTGAAGTTTAGCGCCGGCAAAATAAGTATAATTTGCGGATAGATACGAAGTTGTTGAATCTGACTTTAGCCACAGGTGTTCTTTTAAAAACACCAAGAGATCTTCCTCGTAGGGGGAGGGAAAGTAATACATCCGATGACACCACCGTGAACACCTGGGACGCAAAGCACATTTTACTTTTCCTCGTTCACTTTCCTCCGAATCTTCCACGCTGCAGTCAGCACAAAATTTGTCAGCCGTTAGAATTCCTTGCCA
>NW_008774603.1:0-326 GCF_000715545.1 Opisthorchis viverrini
GACAAAAAACAGCTCGCCTGTAGTAACCCTACAGCAGGACACCGGACGTTTAACCCTCGATGTAAAATCCGTTTTGATTACTAGTTAAGCTGGTCATATATAATCGTCCAAGCAAAACCACAGCAAATCATTCGAACGAAGCGGAAACGCCCTATTTGTGGTTGAAACTTAAACCGGTTCATTCACATCGCTAGAGAACGGAATCAACGAAACCGGTTTGCTTTGTCTACAGATTCGGCCAATATTGTAAGTGAAACAAGTACCCCATTTCACAAGTGCAAAATCGCGTGGGGATGTGCTTTTAGTATCGAAGGATACAAATGGCG
>NW_008774604.1:0-326 GCF_000715545.1 Opisthorchis viverrini
AGGGTGGTGTTTCTTTAAACCTTGGGCACGCTAAGCTCCAACAATTATCAGAAATTCTCTTTATAATTAGGTTGATTCTTTGATTAACCAGAACTGCGTAGGTCTATTTGTTTAGATCTTTCTGAGCGGAGTTAACCAAACAATACCGGTGGGCTGCCCACTCCGTACTCAGAAGGCGAATATCCATGTTAACAGTTATAAAACTAAGTTCACCGGACGCTGGAAAACTCCCGAATGTTCTGCAAACTATCAATGTTTCGGGTAGTTTCTGACCCTCCTCGAACATACTGGTATTCTACAGAGGTATATTCGGTCGTATGTGGAAG
>NW_008774605.1:0-326 GCF_000715545.1 Opisthorchis viverrini
ATTGGAAATTTAAGTGTAGTGGAGTAAAGGTACAAGAAACCAAAGACGACTGGGCTACAATCTTCGACAGAATAGGTGGAATGAAGACATTTCAGTCACATGATGCATCTCGTGAGAAACTTTGTTTGAACTGAAAGATTTAATAACTAGGTTGCACCACAAACCTTTTCGAAGGACTTCTTGATTTCTGCGACCTGGCAGTAGTGCGCTGCGTTTCAACTTCCACGGGCCGACTTCGAAACGTACTGGAGTTTTCTTCCTGCCGCATACCCATCAGGGAATCATAGAATGACCTACGAATATAAATCAATGATTACAAACGCTCA
>NW_008774606.1:0-326 GCF_000715545.1 Opisthorchis viverrini
ACGAGGCCTAAACTATGCACACGTACGTAGCGTAATGGCAAACGACTGACCTAAGGTAGGCGATGTCACCTACCTTGACTGAGTCTCGAAACTGATAAGCCTGTGAATACATGCGACGCTGGTTAGTAAGCCTCAGTGTCTTAAGTTAACTGCCAACGATGGCCCATCGTACGCATAACTGTGCGTGCTCCCGCTTATATCTCCTATCCACAGTAAAACCCAGGCCAGTATCTGTGCGTGTCGATAAAAAAGAGACTCCAACAATGTGTGATATCTTAATCTAACGGCCATCGGCTGCCGTCGTACTCGTAACTGTAGTCGATATC
>NW_008774607.1:0-326 GCF_000715545.1 Opisthorchis viverrini
TGGTCTACTATTTGACTGACCCGGCGGTAAATGGGTTCACTAGGTCTTTGTTTTACTGCCTTAACTGAAATAATGTTGACAATTCAATGATGGAAATCCGAGTTTGGCATCAATTAAAAGCTCAGTTGACAGGCTGGAGGACGGTTCCTCAAACGTGTACCACTTTTGGCTGATAGTATGGTCAACTCCTACAGCACCGGTCTCAACTTAAATGTTTTGTGACCTGTTAGCTCCACACTGGAGATCTTAACTCACAGATCTTGGTTCAAAATAAGGATACGAATCAAAGGGACTAAGGCATAAAATATTCTGACCGCCGATCTAGA
>NW_008774608.1:0-326 GCF_000715545.1 Opisthorchis viverrini
TTATACATCTGAACGGGAAGCTTGTATGGAACCCGGATTCGTAAAGGACGATGAAACGCTTTTAAACGAGACTACAAATCTGATTAATAGTAATGTAAAGAGCGACATGCGTCAGAAGAACGGCAGCCTTCGACTGCTATTTACATTTGCAATTTCGTAATCGAGACGACTGTGAAAGAGCAGCATAAGCTGTCCACTAACTCAGGGACCCACTTGCTTCCCGAAGAATTCAATGTATGCGGACAATACCGCGCTGCTTGATTCGAACATTATCACAATGCAAAAAAAATCGTCCAGCCGTAGCACGCTTTCAGGGCCTAGCTGCC
>NW_008774609.1:0-326 GCF_000715545.1 Opisthorchis viverrini
TTCTCTAACGAATATGGCTTTGCTGAGCGTTTCTCCTCTCGATATTTCGCATTGGAGAATCTGTGAATTGGCTCTGCTTTACTTGACCGGCCCCCACTTCCCTAATATCACAAACGTGTTTTTCGTGTTCAGTATACGGAATACGTTTATGAGAACGTACATATCGATGGTGCTGCAAATTTCAACCTCACCTTCGGTGTTTCCATTTTCCTCATAGTCCTCATCAGCTTCCTCCTCTTCGCCATTTGTGGAAGTTTCGTCAGTTGCGTATAAGCCGGATTCCTCATGCTCACTGTCTTCACCCAACATACCTGAAGTAGGAGTGA
>NW_008774610.1:0-326 GCF_000715545.1 Opisthorchis viverrini
GCTTCTGGATCACCAAACACATGAAGGGAGAAATGTGGAAGAGCTGAGTTAGTCCTTTGCGTTTTGAGATGGCTAGCCGCGCTTGGGTCTTGTATGGTTGTTTCAGAGGAACAGCATACATCAACCTTAAGTGAGTATGACGTTTCCGCGAGCATTGCCTGTTTACCGATTTCACAGGCTACAGACGTTAAAAGCTCCTTTGTAAAAAATAAGGGATCTTGTGGATTTTTGTTTATTGTTATTGGGCAGCCGGCCGTATATGGCACATCGGTCAGATAGCTGACAGTCGAGTGACCAAGCAACGTGTGTTTGTGTGATGGGAAGGG
>NW_008774611.1:0-326 GCF_000715545.1 Opisthorchis viverrini
GTTTTTCACGGTTCGTCAGCCAAACTCATCTTGCTATGCGACACTATTCTTCAACACATGTCATATTTTATTACGGAGATCTTGCAGTTTGCTTTTTGATGATCTGGCGAACCGTACGCTGTCTGTACTCAAAACATCCTCCACATTAGGTGTCGGTGCCAAGTTAGATTGTTTTTCTGTAAGCTAGGACATGCATGGAGTGTCTTTCATAGTGATTGTACTTGTTGACAAGACCTGTCGTTCTGCAAGTGTTGTAGTAGACTTTTTTAGAAATTGTTATTCACGTTTGCCAAAGTGTAGGCTCGAGATATTTACTTGATATAATA
>NW_008774612.1:0-326 GCF_000715545.1 Opisthorchis viverrini
GACAATGGTCACAGAGAAGTTATTCCGTGAACCATGGCCTTGGACAATGATCTACAGACGCGTTTTCATGTCAAAGATATGGAGGCACCGATCATCTTTGTTGCAGTTCCCTACAACTTTTTGGTGTTAAATCCTCTTTGTGTCCTGGAAGGATATCTTGGTTAGCGTACTGCCCCAAAGTAAACTGCCAAAGGTATCTATACGTTCACGCAATGTAACATAATGTTTTAGCATTTGGTGATACTTATTCGGTCACTTAAGATCTCCCTACGCGGCAGCAGTTTCATGATAAGTGGTTTGAACGAACTCGGAGTCCACTGTGGGCG
>NW_008774613.1:0-326 GCF_000715545.1 Opisthorchis viverrini
AGTGAGCAGTGAATACCATCGACCAGTTCCGCGGAACCTTGGAGTGGAGCGGTTGGATCATTGGGGTTAATCAGGCCCTAAAAAATAGTGGTAGAGTGGCTATCAGGCTGAAGAAAATTCGTGATACCAGTTCGAAAAAATAACTATTGCTCCAAAGGAGGCTTCCCATACTTGAGTTCAGTTCATTTCGGTTTATGGAACATAGGCCACCTACAAGCATATGTCAGTTTGGATTGCCAACGCATCTGGGTGCAGATTCCTTACTTTTATTCAAGGATTGTGATAGTTTTGCCGAGGTTGATTTTTATCTGAAAAAATTCCAACGC
>NW_008774614.1:0-326 GCF_000715545.1 Opisthorchis viverrini
CCATCAACGTGGTGTTTTTTCTGTCGGAAGCTCCGATTTAACTGGAATGTGGGGTTGGGAAATGTGAACTTGTAACATTGGGTTTTCGTACTTCAAGAATCATCCCCATGGAGACCTTCAAGAGACCACGTACTTCGAATTCAACGGTGAATACTACGAACAACTGAAAGGAGCAACAATGGGTTCCCCAGGGTTTATCGCCGAGATCGCAGTGCAAAACTGCCGGATATCAACCCGAAGCTCTGGGTACGTTATGTAGACGATACCTTTGTCATTATCAAGAAGAGAGAACTGCAGAGGAAATCCAGAACCACAGAACCTGAGGC
>NW_008774615.1:0-326 GCF_000715545.1 Opisthorchis viverrini
GCACAGACTGGTGTGGCACAGACTGTGGCTCTCAGTTCCTTGTACTCCTTACGCTCTGTGAACTATGCTGTAACAGCTGGAACCACCTCTCTTGGTTTCGCGGTTCCTGAGCCGCAGAGGATGAATTAAAGAGAGGCCATGTGGAAAAATCTCCAAAGGCCAGTTGACTCAGTGGTGTTTTACAAGAATGCGTGTTCCCTCCGTTATCATTCATTCTCCTGATCGATAATAAGACGAGCGCCGAAAAGATGTCAGAACCTTGGTTTCGGAATAGCTATTTGCGAAAAACTCGTTGATATGGACCCGACCTAAAGCTGCCACCTTGA
>NW_008774616.1:0-326 GCF_000715545.1 Opisthorchis viverrini
GGATGACTTTGGTCAGCTTTTCAAGTAATTTTTGTTTTTAGGTCCCCTTCAAAAACAAAACCAATGTCACTTGCGTATACCAGATCGGCAAGATATGTTTGTTTGTTTTTAACCAACTGAACAGTTTGAAGGCCACCTATTAAGCCCGTTCGATCGATATTCAGGACATCGATCGACAAGATCCGGGAAAAGACCACTCCATTTGAAATCCTGGAAGATCCTCATGCATTGTCATATACCGTCGGGCGGGCTATTCGAGTGCTCGACTGTATATCACACTGCTCCCGACATAGCACGTCAGACAGGCGATGAAGGTCACTACCCGT
>NW_008774617.1:0-326 GCF_000715545.1 Opisthorchis viverrini
CCCTTCATGCCCTCCCATCTGATTGTATGTGCCACTTTACGCTCATTACCTAGGGAATTGGTGCAACGATCCTCGTGCTTCACAGCAAGCCATCGAAATCTGCGCCTCCTGGAACAAAACCAGTCTTATTGCACGTCATCTTTACCACCCTCTGGAACCCTCCGATGTTTTCGTCTTGCTTTTTGAAAACTGTATCTTCCCTATTCTCACGTTTAGAAGCTCGAATTATCCCCAATTGTCTCCCTTCTGTGGTGGCCCTCAACTCCTAGCAGGCAATCTGACCGAGTAGCCTCTCACCTAGAACATTTCCACACCTAGATTAGTCG
>NW_008774618.1:0-326 GCF_000715545.1 Opisthorchis viverrini
TGGGAGTCTACATATATCTGACAAAAAAAGATATAATTAGAAGACGAAGATGGATAGAACAGATTGTTCTAAGTAAGCATGAAGTTACTAGTAAATGACGACAAATAATTGGTTCTTAATTCATCAATAACTTCTCCTCAGATACATAATAACGTATCCAGGACCAACGCCATTAGTTAAAGGAAAACCTCAAGATTTAATAAAGCGATATGAAGAGCTGCCATCGTTTGGAACTTAGCACAGAGGAAATTAAGAAGGACTTATTGAGGCTTATTCATCTCAGTTTTCTGCCCAGCAGGTCAACAAAGTTTGAAGATGTGTAAATA
>NW_008774619.1:0-326 GCF_000715545.1 Opisthorchis viverrini
AAAATAGGCACACAGGTCAAGTGACCACAGAAGTCGTGTGGGGTCACTTTTACCGCTTTGTTTGCTCTACTACTGCGCCCAAGCAAGGCCAAACTCAAAAAGTTGGTAGAATGCTTTTAAAAGCTAATCCGCGGCTTACGGACGCGAAGAATTCCAAACTTAAAAGACCAAGTAGACAATGCCACTGGTTCCAAAGTTATTTACAAGGTCAAGTGAGTGTAACGTCCATAAGCCTGGTCTTTGTCTTCAGAAACCTGTCGTTCTCAACGACAACTTTCAGATGGATACATTCTTCTTGAGTCACCTGAATGTCCGGACCTGAAGGT
>NW_008774620.1:0-326 GCF_000715545.1 Opisthorchis viverrini
TATGAGGTAACTGGAGCTTTTTTAGTACAACTGGGCGACGTCATATATTGCTTAAATGAGCCTATAAAGGTGAAGATTTGCTTCGGATGACCTAGCAAACAGGGCTACTAAGCCTGCCGAGATACAACAAATGACTAAACCCACGGCGATGGACAAAGCACTCTTGCTAGTGGGGCGTTTTCGGGTCATACGACAGCATCATGATGTGATGTTATTTGGCACCGATCTCTGTAAGAAAACCGAATTTAGTTTAGCCGGAACTGTAGGGTTTTCAAAGTTTATTATTGCACAGAGTGTTAACTAGTTCCGGTTATGGGTTTGTGGTG
>NW_008774621.1:0-326 GCF_000715545.1 Opisthorchis viverrini
TTGATTTGCAACTGAGTGTATTTGTCAAGAAGGAAAGTTATTCGCGTTCTTGTTTCAGTTTTGTCCTGTATATTGCGAGGGATAAAAGGAAGCAGGGAGTCGTGTCACCAAACTGTTTCGAAACAAGACCTGATTCGCGTTCCCAAGTGTGGCGGACGCGTATTTTTCGAGCCAACGAACACGGTTCCCGCTCTGCTACAAATGGAAACTCGTATACTTCCCAAGTTGCATCTGGATGAGTGTCGATCTCTAGGTACCTATGAATTGGTTCGCCACACGCGGGAAAAATCTCGACATGTACGTTCCTTGACCGTTTGAACAATGTT
>NW_008774622.1:0-326 GCF_000715545.1 Opisthorchis viverrini
GATGTCCGGCCACTGAATCCCTAGCTGAATTAAGATGTTCGTTCAATGCCACTAGGGTTTATCAATTTATTTATCTTGAGTCCGTCTCCGTCAAACATCCGAATAAGTCGTCTATATTCATTCCAATTCGTCGTATTTAATGACACTTCCTCCAATTATTCCACGAGTACTTCATACGACTTCTCGTTAGAATGTTCATAGCAGCCTTGCTGTCTCCGGTTTCGTCTGTCAGACAATAGATCGGGTATTTCGATCGTTGTGGGCTACGACGTCTTCAGATAAGTTGTTATACTCTACGCCGACTCTTACTCTCGTGTGGTCCTTCT
>NW_008774623.1:0-326 GCF_000715545.1 Opisthorchis viverrini
AGATAAAATATCGGGCACCTTTTTTACCGTGTCGCGATTCGGCGTGCAACCACGTTTGCTTCCTCCACTTTGAACGCTGGATCATGTCAACAAATCCCTCATCCTTATACAATACGAATGATGCTCGGAACAACTTTCCGTGAGGAGCACTCAAGCTCACACAATCCAAGCGAGCCCGACATATAAAAATGTCGCGAAGTTTGGGCGCAAAAATATCCGAGTGCAAAAACGATGGAAATTGAATAAATCTTGTTCATAAAGGTGCGTATGTGATAATTCATGTGTTTTACTCAGAACATTGGTCAAATGCTCCCACGAACTGCCGT
>NW_008774624.1:0-326 GCF_000715545.1 Opisthorchis viverrini
CAACTATGCGCGATATCCTAATTCAACGACCAACGATGGCCTGTCACACTCGTAAATGTAGTCGGTATGGCCATTTTGACTGTTTATCGTATTTGCTAGTCCTGGGTCCAACGCATTTTGCTTATTATGAGGTCCCAACCATGCCCAGTAGCCAAGTCCAACTCCAAGAACGGTCCATCATACTCATACTTTTAAGTAATGGCACCTGCCGAGGCAATTTGTGTTAACTGTCGGGTCCGTCCACATGCTCGTAGCTGACTACAATGTACCAATCATACGAAATAGACTAATCCAGACACCAACGGCGATCCTTTGTATTCATACGT
>NW_008774625.1:0-326 GCF_000715545.1 Opisthorchis viverrini
GGTATGCAGACGAGTGTATCAGTCAAACCTATATGCCAAGATCATGCTATAAACAATTAAATGAAAGACACTGGAAGTCCGAAAGATGATGTAACCAAAGCAAGTGAGCGCGCCAAGTCCAGTCAGGAATTATGCAAAAGTGGTGAGAAAATAACAAGAATCAAAGAGATAAGACAGTTAGCCGCTGAACGCAATAAAACTCAGTGTAACAGCTACTTCCTGGGCTCGTTTTCGATCCTGTTCTTCTCAGTTCCAGCACGTTTTGCTGCGACCTCGCCCAGTGTGGCATCAATCGACCTCTTCATATCGAGTAGCTCCTCCTAAAA
>NW_008774626.1:0-326 GCF_000715545.1 Opisthorchis viverrini
TCAAATCGCACATACCACACGTAAGTTACGTTGGATGATTTTTTCGCACGTTTAATCTGCCCACATTTGTTTGTGTTCTGCATAATGATATCATTGTTTATTCTCAGCTGGTGGACGGCATGCCGTCAGGTATGATCAAGATAGTTCAGTAAGAGTAAAGGAACGACTGATATCAGGGGTGGTCATGCAAACAACGGGCATTATCCGACGCAGATAGGGTCATGCACAACACAGCACAATCTAAATATGGTGAGCGTCGAAGGTAGAAGAACACATTTATTGGGGTTTTCCTTGGTCTCTTAGAGAACATCATATTAAGGCAGGAT
>NW_008774627.1:0-326 GCF_000715545.1 Opisthorchis viverrini
TGTCGTTCAGTACCAAAACAAGGCAAGTCCAACAGAACATTAGACTCTGGAAGACTGAAAAATTTGAACATTGGATCTCCAAATCTTTCAAAATGATATAAACGATGAGGAAAACTGGATTAACCCATTCGAGAAGGACAACTTTGTTATCAAAACGCCGGGCCAAAATCTCATAAGAAAGATCCGAGGCAGTTTGCAAATGTGTACGCTCTGGAGTGCGAACTTTTGGTATTTATCGGTGAACTTTTCATATCTGTCTTATTTTTATCTGTTGCAGCCGTCCTTACTGAGTAAAAAGTTTTCCGCTTCCACGCGAGTCAACTTTC
>NW_008774628.1:0-326 GCF_000715545.1 Opisthorchis viverrini
AATAATGGACACAGCGGCGTCAAGATGTGGACGAGACGGATGATTTTTTGATCAGCTGAGAAATATCCCGTTCCAGTTTGTCCAAATCATTGTCCATCTCAGCTAGTAAATGAAACGGTCAAGTAAAACTGCAGTGCAGTGTGAATGACTAAAATAAGACAAGGCAGGGTTAACTGACTTAATTTTTGCAGAAAAACCAGGCACGTGCACGAAATGGCCTGTGAAATTGTGACTGCTTATCATGTTAGTGAGATTTACAAACAGCCAGCAAAACAAAATAAAAATCTCTCATATGTGTCTGCAGTTCAATGATGCCCCGTCAAATC
>NW_008774629.1:0-326 GCF_000715545.1 Opisthorchis viverrini
GGTCTTGTTGGCTAGTTTGGTTGCCGAAAGCTTGAGTTGATGGTTTGCAGGAGTTTCAAATTATTTTCGGTCGCTTTTTGTTCCACCTCAGGTCCTTCATTTGGTGTCCCGTCGATATCGGCAGTCCCCCCCAGCATGAACTGGCCCCAATCTCGGTCAGTATTATAAATCCCGTGAACAGAGAATCAAGTAGTTGTATCAAGTTTTCATATGACTTCGCCAACCAAGTAGGGGGCGTCACCGTTGAACCAGATGACATCACCTTAATTTTTGATGGGAATTCGTCGTCGTCAAAATATTTGACCCGACGTTTGGTTTGATCACCG
>NW_008774630.1:0-326 GCF_000715545.1 Opisthorchis viverrini
GTCATGAAAAATCGGGAATATATCAACCGTAATATGCCTAATTAGATTGTCTACCTGAGTTTCATACACCGCCTCAAGTTATAAGACAGATTTCTCGAAATTCAACGAAATATTGTTGAGTGACTTATTTCGAAAGCCGAAATCACTCACAGATTAACAGACCAATAAATTCGCTGTTGTTAGAGAACCGTAGAAGTGTTTCTGTAAATGGAATGTTTAATCAAGATGCTCTTTTTAGCCTGCAACAGGATAGAGTAAACCGCTAGCCTTCAAAATTAACGAATAGCTCCCCATCTAAAACTACATTTAGTCAGTCCTGCTTTCGC
>NW_008774631.1:0-326 GCF_000715545.1 Opisthorchis viverrini
AAATCAAAGATGTTTGGCACAATCACGTGAAACTCTGCTATAGAGAATCCTAATCTGGTCACAAAAGATTACGCCATCAGCGGGAGGGGTACACGAAATGGACGATCTTCACAATTCACACGGTAAGCGTTCAGTGGGAAAAATTCATATGTACAGCATCCACATCATTGTACAGACAGATACCACGGTGGACGACATTTCTGAAACAATAGACATATTTAACATTCAGTAATTGATGAACAAGCACCCAAATGACCTATGTAAATTATTATTAACTCGGTAAAAAATAATCGTTACTGGCACGACTATAACTGCAGAGAAACTTA
>NW_008774632.1:0-326 GCF_000715545.1 Opisthorchis viverrini
TGTTTAAACAGAACCATCTAATTATTTGTTAACGAACCTGAAAAAATATATTTTGGGTCCTCAGTCAAAATACCTTGCTTGGCATTTCTGCTATTAGTATGGATTTTTGCCATCTAGTCTAAGAATGTTTAGCGAAGGTGCGGTCTACCTCTTTGCCCCCAAGTCAACATTTTCAAAGGATAATGCGTTTTCAGTCCAATTTTACGCTTAGTTTATAGCTTCGCAAGTCGGATGATGTGTACGCGGTTATTCTTATCAAGCCTGTGGCAATGCGCGGTGCGTTTGTTTTTGTTCCGTGACTAGATACTTGGGGAATATCTGTTTTC
>NW_008774633.1:0-326 GCF_000715545.1 Opisthorchis viverrini
TCATGAATTCTTCAAATGAATCTGTGTTCTCATGATTTGGATGCCGCAAAATTCGACAGTTCAAAAAATATTTCATTGGAGTGACGTACTACTTAATTGCTACTGAGACCTCTTTGACAAGTGATTAGTTTTTTCATCATTCCTAAAACCCACCAGCTAGTCATCATCTGATGTTGTACTTGAACAATAAAATGTTGTTTGAATGAGGTAAGTTTGTGTAGTGCCACGACACAGTTTTTGAAAACTTTTCACAAGCAGGATAGCTGGGTCAGCTGATCGGAAATCGTGATCGTGATTGGTGGTTTTTATGTGTGAGTGCGTGGGTG
>NW_008774634.1:0-326 GCF_000715545.1 Opisthorchis viverrini
CACTCCGAACAAAGTTTACACACGTCAGTGTTCCTTCATTCGGACAATAGCGCCTTGTATTTTGGTTGCATATTTGGAGATCACTGGACTGAGCATTCACGACCGTACAACAAGGTTGGCTCAGTTAGACCTTAACTCGTATAACCGCTGCAACCCGGTGAGTGACGCTCATGATGGCTAATGGCTTCGAAAGATGATCGCCGACTGTCAAAAATCAGTTATCATCCCTTGAATCAGAGTAGTCGAGTTTCTCAAGATTTCCATTCAGTCTACAAATCCGTGTGACAATCCATTTTCTTTGGCACAGACGAAGTATTTTGTAGAAC
>NW_008774635.1:0-326 GCF_000715545.1 Opisthorchis viverrini
GGGTTCAGTGACACCAGGTGTTAATCAGGCTAAAAGGCATAGTTACGTGGACGAATCACTCCGCAGTTGCGTGTAATATCTTCGATGAACGAAATTATTCGTAGTCAAAGCAAATGGGGCCTGTTAATTCGCAGAACTGCTTTCAAGGCATTGCTCTGCCAAGGCTTCCATGAAAAACACCCCAGCCGATGAGATTTTATCCAAAAAGATTTTAGTTGTTGACGGTTGCGGGATTTGTAGAATGGACACTTACGAAACTCATCCTGGCGCATTCAATCTGTTAAGTCCATACAAAATGGGGGAAGCACTGGACCGGAGTTTCGCTC
>NW_008774636.1:0-326 GCF_000715545.1 Opisthorchis viverrini
TCCAGTCATGCGTATTCGTAATGGCATTATAAAACATAAAATACCCCAGTTTTGAGAGCGTCGGATTTGTCCAGTTGTGCCATTTCGGGGGAACTCCATCATTTCCTTGTGGTGCCTTCAGACACAAATTTGTAATGGAGACTGTCATGTGATTAAATCCTTTGTACAATTATTTTATTTATATTTGGAATTCTTAGTAGTATGCGCCTCACAAAACTTCTGCAGGGGGTCTCGAATGAATAATCTCAAGGCCAGTCGTTTGATCACCCACTGTTTTGGTATTGAGAGATCAATTAACAGTGCAACTTACACTTAGGATGTAGCGC
>NW_008774637.1:0-326 GCF_000715545.1 Opisthorchis viverrini
GCACCTTACGCGGCCTTGGAAAACGAAGGTGGAAGTGACTCCAGACTAGTGCGTGGTCAGAATCCACATATGTGCTCTAAACTGACCGGCTGTCTGTTATTGATCGGCGCCATCCTTAACTGATGGCACTGTGATCGAGTTGAGCTCGCCACCGGCACGTTTAGAGGCAGTCCTCTTAACAAAGTTCGTGGCTGGCCTATCGTTGGAGCAAACCACGCGTGCAGACGACTCCGACTATTTCGGAAGTTGGTGCTGCATAGAAACAACCTGTGGTCAGCACACAACGGAAGCAGATTATTCACCATTGTCCGTACTTACCGAGTCCA
>NW_008774638.1:0-326 GCF_000715545.1 Opisthorchis viverrini
GTCATTGCAGATAAAGCTGTTATTTATGGTGAAGCAGAAATTGAGCAGATGTCCCTACTTGTGGGTTTACGTTAAATGTACGTTAACATTTACACGGAACGTGGGGTGAGTCAAGATATAGTAACATTTTGAACCGGCGAAAACATCCTGATATATGTCAGAAAATTGTTTGCGAGTGCAGCTTTCAGGAGAGTAAAGAAAAATATTTTTAGGTAAAGATGTGGGCTTTGAAACAGAAAATAATAAGGCACGGTTTTTCCGTGATGCAGTTTGTTTACCCATGAAGTCGCATACCTCTATTATTTTTGTCCACAATTGTAATGTTC
>NW_008774639.1:0-326 GCF_000715545.1 Opisthorchis viverrini
TCTCCGAGAACGGCCTCCAATGATTGGCTCTCCGAATTTGAAGAAAATCGTTCAGCAAATCCGAATTTTCCGGGTTTCAATGGATGGTCAGACGGTTGGCAACACTAATCTCTGCTTTAGCGTGCTAACTTTCTCCTCCTGTGTTGTGAGGTTTCTATGCGGGAGCGTCAAGTCCACCATCCTTGTCCACAGCACACACAAACTGGGTATGTCCCACTCGCCAGATCTTGCTTGCATTTTGAACGCACTATGTATCCCTGATTTGTGATAACCTCATCACATTCTATTAAGACAGACATTTTTTAGTGATTGTTTCCTTCTGATAA
>NW_008774640.1:0-326 GCF_000715545.1 Opisthorchis viverrini
CGTAAATCTTGAAAGAGCACTTTGGGGAGTGCTTCTGCTTCTCCATCAAGAAATCTGCGGTAGACATCAACCAAGTCCCACATACTTCATCAATTCTCATGATGAGATTCTTGGTAACTGGGTGGCTATTTTTCGCATACATTCGAGGCAATGTATGTTACCCATGGCGTTCGCCCTCAGCATTTTCAGTTTCCAACAGCGCTATGCGCTAGTGATAAATTCACTTTTGTTGCAAGCTGCCATATTCGGTGCGTTGAGCAAAATGACGATTTTCTGTCATCCCAAGACCGTCGCTACTACAGCTCAAAGAAGACGCGACAAAAGCC
>NW_008774641.1:0-326 GCF_000715545.1 Opisthorchis viverrini
AAATTAGCTTCGGTCATCACATTTATTCTCAGGAGGTTGAAATATTGAGCATAGAGGCCTGAATCACTATGCATGACATCAAATCGAAATGCATACCAGAGTCTTTTGAGTTTTATTTTAAGAACAAACTACACGCGGTATTTCCAGACAGCAAAATGATTTTGCATTGTTATGAAAGACGAAACGAAAAGTTCATACAACACGTTACCATCAGAAAAAAATGTAATCACCCAGACGCCATTTTCAGAAAATCGAGTTAGAGATCAAATTCAAACGGTCAAAAAACTTTACAATGTTTGCAGATTTGCAAATGGTTTTGTTTACGG
>NW_008774642.1:0-326 GCF_000715545.1 Opisthorchis viverrini
GACAAATCCAGAGCGATTCCCCGATTAGTCCTACTCACGACCTCCCACGGGGTCATCATGTGAATGGAGTGAGTGTTTCCGAAAGCAAACTTCTTATCAGCTGATTTTGAAATGGCTGGAAAGCTTGAGGAACAGTAACGGCACCTTGCATCTTCAGTCCGAACAAAGTGGTTCCGCTCTCTCCCTCAAAGCGGTAACCCGTAGAAACACCTAATTCCCAGGTTTCCGTATTGTAAGTACTCTATTACCCCTGTGTAGGAAACTTTCATCTCATTAGCGCTTACAAGGGACACCGTTGCAACAAAAGTTCCTCGGTATGTAGATTT
>NW_008774643.1:0-326 GCF_000715545.1 Opisthorchis viverrini
TTGATCAGGCCGATCTTCGTCGGAAGACGGCGGGAACAGTCAGCTCAGGCCAATAAGGCGACCATGTTTGTGTCAACACTTCCATGGACGTGAACTCGACGGTGGGATACCAAGTCAACTTTCGACTTGCAGCACTTGCCAAATTCCTCACACATGAGCCTCACGAAGTTACTACTCCTAAACATGCATAAGCACCGACGCAAAAATATCAAGATTTTTAGCAAGTGTTAAATGAATTAGGTAACTGATGTCATCTGTGCCATTATGTTTCGTTATGAAGTGATCTCTTCCACTAGGGGTGTGTGGGGTTCTCCGTCTGTTATGGC
>NW_008774644.1:0-326 GCF_000715545.1 Opisthorchis viverrini
CCATATTCAGCTTCATAGTGAAATCCACGCGAAAAGTCTAGTCTCCTATACACACAGGCTCCTTGTACTAAATTTGTATTCATCCTGTTGTGAAAATTTTTCAGGTAAACAAACGTTTACCGTCCTCCGGTAGGGCCAACAGGGTAAATACTCTCAGATATTTCTGGTCTCCACGTTAATCATCGTCATCCATAGCACAGCACCATTGTTCGAATATTGACGTTCCCCTGCCGTACATTCACAATTTATTTATTATTACTACTACTATTACTATTAGTACTGGATGTCTACAAGTCGCTTGATAAACACTACACCTTAAACCTTTG
>NW_008774645.1:0-326 GCF_000715545.1 Opisthorchis viverrini
TAGTACGTGAAGACGTGAAAAAAGAGGAAGAGATGAACAAAAAAGTAATCGCGGGTAACACAACAGGTGTGGCATGCTTCCCGTACGACGTCCATATTGAGGGGGGGGGGTTGGGTTCTTGCAGCCAACATTTCAACGAAACCTGGTTATCCAGTTAGTAGACGATTCACGTTGCCCAAGCAAGGATCAATTATACCCAATGAAAATGAATTGTTTGCCTAAGAGGGACACAGTAGGAGGTAATGGTTAGATTATTTATGTGAGGTAGCGTTTGGCATTCGTATAGATGAGCAAGATCCCAAAAAACTGCCCCCCCCCCATCAGTA
>NW_008774646.1:0-326 GCF_000715545.1 Opisthorchis viverrini
CTTGTACCTATTTTGCACTCATCAACCGTCTGCAAGTGAACTACGGTGAACGGAATTCCCAAACGAGTTTCGAATCAACCCATCGTTTACATCCCTCAAATGAAAGTGAGGCAAGTAGGGTTTTCGGAGATCAATTGGGCTGGTATTCAAACTATCGTAACGTTGCTCCTCATCAGTATCCGAGGGGCCATACCTTTTTATGGTGGGATACATATGCGTGCTGTAAATTCAAACACACATCGTATTTAGGTGGGCACCCGGTAGTCCGCGCTTAAATGTTGGTCTAACAGCCTGCACGAACCTTACTCGCGTTCTTCTAACAGGGT
>NW_008774647.1:0-326 GCF_000715545.1 Opisthorchis viverrini
ATGCATGCCGAAACACCGTCTACCTAGACTTGGCAGAAAGGCGTGGAAGAGATCATTAAGAGTATGGGCGTTGTTGGTTTTGTACGTCTTCCAAGAGTGGGATTCAATGAATCTGCCTGCGTTTGGCTTGATGCACCGCAATAAGTAGAGGCTGAACGGTATCAGTGACGTACTTTCAGTTTCTTCCTAAATCGACTAATCGAGCTCTTGGAGGTGTGAGCACCCCAGAATGTTTGAAATAGGCCAGCACCAGGTCTCTCCCTCCCCCATTCTTTTTCTGTTGTTTTCACTCCATATAGTTAGACAAAACATGGTTGTACGGCAGT
>NW_008774648.1:0-326 GCF_000715545.1 Opisthorchis viverrini
TGGAATGTTTTTTTCTCGGTTGTAAACTGAACCAGTTACGTATAGATTTACGTTCACCTTTAAAGCGGCCAGAGAACATTAGACAATCTGCTCACTCGGTGCCTCAGTAGATGACTGCTGCTGGCCTGATTCCGGGGACTTTCACCACAGTCTCATCCGCTGATGTATGCTGCCGTACCGCACTGCATGTTCATGCGTTTTGTATTCAGAGATCCTCGTCTGTTCGGGCTTACGGCTAACGAGGTCAGCATCGAGATTCCGGCATTCATTCATTTTGGAACACGCTAACAGGCAAGACAGTTCCTGGTACTGAAAAGGTTGTTGCG
>NW_008774649.1:0-326 GCF_000715545.1 Opisthorchis viverrini
ACTTTTCATTCGTACGCGAAGGAGGAACTCTTTTTAATACTCAGTGTTTTCTGCGCACTGTTTCCTCATTTTCTAGTTTCAGATTTAAGGGACATTAATCTTTTGACCTCTGGGCTAAATTGTTCTGCATAACCGGCATGATTGTTCCGATAATGGTGACGTTAAGTCATCTTTGAGGGCTCAGAAACCGACCAAAAGTTCATAGTTGGCCTCTTGAGCACTTTAGTCCGTCACAGACTTAAAACTTTGTCAGCCAAGCTGATTATCCGAGAAGATTTGTAGCATGTCAGATTTGTTCATCCAACCCGATCATTATTCCCAAACTC
>NW_008774650.1:0-326 GCF_000715545.1 Opisthorchis viverrini
CAAATTGAGAGGTCTTCGGTCAGAATGTTCCGGGGGGATGAAGAGTTGAATGGACAGAAAATCTGTGACTGATTGCGTGGTTGATACGTTCAAGCAGCTTAGTTTACGTCTCCTATCCAACAGGAGCACTCAGCGTGATTCCCGAGTGCCTGGGTGGTAGACCCCCTGTTCTGCACCTAACAGTGCACGGATGATGTCTCTTCGAATGGTGACAAAACGTCTGCGAGTCATGTTCCAAGCGCGGTGATCAGGTCAAAAACCACTGGACCAATTACCTAAACAGTGCCGCTTCATATGTTCTGTCCAGCATGAGAAGGTTAAATGTT
>NW_008774651.1:0-326 GCF_000715545.1 Opisthorchis viverrini
AGGCATAATCATAATAGTCTTGCACGATTTACTGGATACCACCAAAAATTATGTAGGAATTTGTTGGATATGGACACGAAATATATTCAGAAGGATACGGTAACGTAACCCTGTCGAACAGGTCTCATGGTGTGCCATATATTATTATTAGTATTATATTATAGATAGGTATATTTTATTGCCGGTTAAATAATATAGTTCTGGCTGCAACTATTGTTGCCAAATCTGGTCGAATCTGGTCAATTCTGAGGAACCTGTGTGCATTTGACACTGCTCTGGTGGGAAATCGCTGCAGTTCCAAACCATACTACTTTGGGTTGTCCACA
>NW_008774652.1:0-326 GCF_000715545.1 Opisthorchis viverrini
GATGGGTAGTCGAGGTGAGTGGCAACACGCCAGTGGTCGATTTTGCTGAATGGACTCTGAATTGTGTATTCTGTAGATATTATCCCACTCTTAAAGATCACCGAAGAACTTCGAAATGGGCTTAAGCGCGATTTCGTGATTTATTTCGCGCAAACCGGCAAAAAATGCAAATCGATGAAGGCGAGTGACCTTGAAATTTGGCTTAATTAAACTAAATGCAACGACCAAAATTTGCAAGCGGATTAGACTAACTCACCGTGAAAGTCGCAACTTTGAAAACCCGTTTCCTGGCTTCTCGAAATCCACCCGTTCTCTGTCATTCTTCA
>NW_008774653.1:0-326 GCF_000715545.1 Opisthorchis viverrini
GAAGGTTTCAAGAAATTCTTCTTTGGAAAGTAGAAAGAATCTCACATCTGTTTACTTTTCACACCTTTCCAAACGCATTTCCGAAACCATCACTGTTGTAGCTAACACGTCAACGATGGGAGACCCTCTAGAGTACGATGAACGAATTCCTGGAGCTGGGACAAGTTATAACTGCTTGCTGATAAAACGGACAGGATTAACATATACGCCCTGATTGTGACTGTCAGTTTAAAAATAGTCTAGTCACTACCTTTGTTCAGCTTTCCACCAAGCACACTGACGCCCAGCATGTATATTCTTTGTATCACAAGCGAGGTGGCCACCCA
>NW_008774654.1:0-326 GCF_000715545.1 Opisthorchis viverrini
AGAGTAAGGCTCTCGTTTGGTGACAAATTCTGTTAGTCATTTGTGTTATCATTGGAGAAATACTATGGCGTCATGAAATCAAGGTAGCTGACTTGGATTAAGATGGTGTTGTTTTTCTGTTGGGTAGCAGCTTATGAGGACTTTGACAAGCACTGGACTACCTAACTCACCAAATGGTACTTATCAATTTACGGACTCGTGCGACGATCAAGTTTTCTGAACATGCATGGACATACCCACACAATGCTTCAGCACTGGAAGCAAAAAGACCGAACAATTCGCTTTCAGATAGTTAGGTTTCGACATCTAATCGAACGAGAAAAAAA
>NW_008774655.1:0-326 GCF_000715545.1 Opisthorchis viverrini
AGGTGATAGTCGGTTGGTACACAGCGAACCCAAACGTGTGTACTCATGACATCATCGCGACGATCGAACGTAACACTCAGTCCGGGTTCGATTAATGGAATTTGGAGGCGTTGGAGAACTAAATTTGGCAAGGCACGGTTAGACACAAATTCATGTTATTTGCCTGAAATAAAGTCAAACGACTGCTGCCTGGGCAAAATTTGATAGTTGGGACCTCTGAAGGCTTATCTGAGCTCCAGGCGCGTGTCACTACCTCGGAGATGGCAAGCAGTAAAGCCTGATAGATATCTTCAACACTTTACTGCCTGATTCTTCAAGAAGTGTTC
>NW_008774656.1:0-326 GCF_000715545.1 Opisthorchis viverrini
ATAATCCCGTGGGCTACGCTGGCTGGAACGTAGTTCCACAAAGTGCCAACATGCCAGGAAGGTCAAAGGATAGCAGTCAGACCACGAGCAGCGAGACGCTGTACTACGAGACGGTCTGGGGGTAAAGTCGTACTATCCTCCGCGACAGAAGTGTGGAGGCAGTAAGGTGTCTCCCCAAGCGACCAGCATGTCCATATTTATGGAAGTTAGCGGTGCTGCCTTCCCTCGAGGAAGGACGGGTTAAAAAAGGTCGGCCCTAAAATCCGCACACTCCGATCGCCCAACGGTTGATCGCAGGTTCATTATTCAGTACGGTCGAAATACTT
>NW_008774657.1:0-326 GCF_000715545.1 Opisthorchis viverrini
CATTAGGAGTGACTGTATACTGATGTGACGAATGCGAATTTCACTGAAATGGATTGTGATTCCACGAGGATTTACAAATGAGCGGATGAATTACTAGTCGTACCGTAAGCCCTAATTCCCGGAGATACAAAGCTCGGGACGAACATAGACTTAGTATCTGAGCTAATACCACGCGAACATTTTAGCTCTCAGAGCTCAGACATTGTGATCAGGCCCTCCGTAGTGAGCTGAGCCCCAGGACCCTGTTGGAAAATGTGTCGATAAAAGACGTTTCATTTCGCATGAAACACGAAATCCTGCCAGAACTGGAAACTTTCTCTTGATTT
>NW_008774658.1:0-326 GCF_000715545.1 Opisthorchis viverrini
CGATTGTGGAAGTGGAGGTCCATAAGCACTGTTATATGGATCAGTGTGATTGCTGACTAGCGATAGTTAAGTGTCTGTCCATGGTACTCCTTATGGTTGGTGCAAACCACTAGGCATATAGTATGGGTTTGAACCTTTGTTTGCCTTCACTTGATTTGAGGGTTACGGGCCACTGACTGGTCATGCTGATAGCTCTTGGACCCTCCCTGTAGCTTCACACTCGACGTCACATCGGTTGCTAGGCCTTCAGTTAGTTTCACACGCAGCTCGGTGTGAACTGCACGCAGCTTTACTTATCGCTCCAAGAGGCCCATTCGACGAAGTTC
>NW_008774659.1:0-326 GCF_000715545.1 Opisthorchis viverrini
TCTTGACTCATGCATCGTGATGCGTATTGCACGCGTCCATTTAGTGCCAGAAAAGGGGATTATCATGAACGGCAGAGGCTACGATAGGGACGCATCCAACTTCCAGCATGGTAAGAGGTGTGAACTTTGTGCTGAGACACTCACAGATGCGTCCAGCATATCGCTTGTGTTTTGCGATCCATCAGGCGAGCACATTTAACGAGGCAGCTCAGAACACTGTTCAGCTGAAAAACCATTATGTGATCCACAGGACACTGACTATCACTCATCCGAGGTTTAGCATGCAGTTGGCTAACTCTTCTCGTAGATATTCGAGAATGTGGACA
>NW_008774660.1:0-326 GCF_000715545.1 Opisthorchis viverrini
TGATCTTCGGCATCCGGTTATGTATAAAAAATTTCCCACATCTCAGACACACTGTATCACATTGCCCAGGAACAAATATCCTTTAACCCTCACCCGGGTAACAAACACCGCCATAGTGCAATTAAACCAGCTTTTGTTCTTCAAATGCTCGGTGTACACTTACTCCTCAAAATTCATCTTCGTAATGCGCTTTGCCCGCCTATCTACATATTTTCTTCCCGTTCGGACTTTTCGGTCGCTACCTATCTCTATCATCATCATGAACAGCAAAACATCAGTGTTAAACACTGGTATTCCGCTGTCGTACAACCATGATTTATCTGAAA
>NW_008774661.1:0-326 GCF_000715545.1 Opisthorchis viverrini
TCCGATGTTGCTTTCATCTCTGTGCGCAAGGTTTTGTCTTTGAATTTTCCGCCAAGTTCACTCAAGAAAAAGGAGAGTTGTGCTGACGTGACTTCGAGGCCGGACTGTAAGTTGGAGGTTGACGCGAGCGATTCCGGTCTAACCACCGAAACATTATGTTTGATACGTTCCAGACGGAGCTACGTTTGTCACAGGTCACATGCATCAGGCATAATGTCTGTAGGCTAGTAAATTACGATCTTTCGAGGCACAGGCGTGTGGCGCCAGAGACACTTGTGACAGAGGCTTCAGTTAGAGGAACATTGTTCTCGCTACCATCTGGGGTA
>NW_008774662.1:0-326 GCF_000715545.1 Opisthorchis viverrini
TGAAACGTTTGCAATCAAATCGTCCAGCTGAGCCAACGACCACGATCATATATCATCAACGACTCGTAAATATGGCGTTCATAAACTGCTGCTGTGTGACTCATTTAATAAACTGCCAAGAGGCGAATATGAGAAGACTGCAAGAAACAGACAAAATGATTTAAACCGAAATGTTCAAACGTTACCCAGTAACGGTGAGCCATCTGTCTCGGTAACGCGTGTAGGTCTTTGTAAAGTCACTGCCTGTAATGCCTGATTGTTTACCGCCATTTGTTGCCAAAATTCTTGATTTCTGGCCAAAATGTCTGTGATCTGTGTATTGAAGA
>NW_008774663.1:0-326 GCF_000715545.1 Opisthorchis viverrini
GTTTTCAATTGACAGCTATCTCAAGAGTGGCAGAAGACAGCCACTCAAAGGAATAGTTCAATACTGGAAATGTTGATGCTGATGAGGAGACTGAGAGTGAGATTAAGCAGTATGCAACTATAATGCCCATTGGATACTCGTGACGATGGTACGCATTTTTGGGGGCGTTGAGTCAACACCTGTGACGTGGTCCTTTTGATTTATGGATACTTCCAAAGTACATAATTGAATAAACTCTACAACATTCCTTTTCTCGATCACTCAAAGCGTGTAAATCGCATAATCGTGAAGGAATTTCGGTCACAAATCAGGTTGTACGTTGCACA
>NW_008774664.1:0-326 GCF_000715545.1 Opisthorchis viverrini
TATAAGTGGTATAGTAGACCACAAAATTTACACTAGGACGCAACCAAACCGGGCTCCAATGGAATGCCGTGATGATATCAAAGCATTATTTCTGAAAATTAATTTCACTTTACAGCTGCCACGAAAGGGTCAACTGAATCGCACGCTCCTGAGGCAACTCGGTTGCCATCACAAGTGAACATGAACATTCAAGCATATCTTACGTGATCACAACCAACGTCACTCGAGATAATGGAGTTCAGTAACACGCGTTGACATCTAGAAAGGGACGCGCGCCCACTAAAACCCTCGCCGCATGAACTAAAATATTTCGAATGACAGAGTAT
>NW_008774665.1:0-326 GCF_000715545.1 Opisthorchis viverrini
GTGTAGACTCACCAGAATAATTACGCTAGGACAGAAGGACGGCTGTTTTAATGAGAGCGATGTGCATATGAACAATAAATAATTTGTGGAAAAATCCAATGTATTGTCGAAAGTGATATTGGTACGCTGAACTAGACCTAGCAACCATACGAGACGAGCTCAGCATCAGTGAAAACCTGATTATTTCCCCTACCAAGATCCATGCATGGTAGGTCACCATAGCAGCTTCGAATAAGATCAATTAGCCCTGTTACTTGGTTACTACCGCTCAAATTGAATAAAAGCCACTAGTTATGACAATCACAAAATTACACGCTCTTGTAACG
>NW_008774666.1:0-326 GCF_000715545.1 Opisthorchis viverrini
CCCTACTGCTGATTTTCAATATCAAGCTTTGAAGTGTTGTGTCACATTTGGTGTTGAGTGCCCTATTCACAGTTTTCATCATGCAACCGGAAACGATACCCTCTTCTGTATGGAATGTGATCGATTGTGGTGATAATGAAGGTCACCCAGCCGTAATACCCTTTTGGAGCCACCGACAACAAACGCGAGAGCTGAGATCCTGGCATTTTCCCAAGACTAAACAAGACCAGTCGAGATACCGGGGTTGGGTTCGAAGCAAAAACCTGCCGGTCGGTACATTCTCGCCTTAACCACTGAGATACTCCGGGTTCATTTTGGAGGATCAA
>NW_008774667.1:0-326 GCF_000715545.1 Opisthorchis viverrini
ACCCAGTTCTTTCTTTTGATATTCGGGATCATCGTTTGACTCAAAGTTGCATACCGGGAATCTTTACCTATCTTTAATTTGAGTCGTAATCGGAAGTTTTGACTCTGTTGATGACACAAACTCAATTCGTTTCTATTTGCGTCCGTAAGCAAGCACTGCTGTAAGGTAAACATTTCCTGTAGACCAATACTCCTATTTGCGCATGAATTCAGTTTTGACAGGAGAATCAACAGAAATGCACTTAAATCTCTCGTTTTATGAATACGCTGCACCGGGCCTCCTCGTGCTTCAGTTGGTATAATATTTAAAATATCGTTGCACAAAGG
>NW_008774668.1:0-326 GCF_000715545.1 Opisthorchis viverrini
CCCTCATCAGTAGTATCACCGTTACTGGGATAGAAAAAATGAAACGTGCTTGCTCGTGCAAACGGGAATTTAGGTCATCTTGGGTCGGTAGGTTTTCTTCCTTTGCAAGCGGTGAATGGCCGATGTCAGGTATGCAATCGATCCTTCCACGCACGGTGGATACCACAAACCCCAACCCGACCTGAGTACAAATTGTTTTGAGAACTGCAAAAGTTGAGAACCAATGGACCAACGGAATTGAAGGTGTACATACGGGAACTCTGCTTTGTTCTGGCCGCACAATGGTCAGAGCTGCTTTCCCGCTGACAAGATCTCGGATTGACTCT
>NW_008774669.1:0-326 GCF_000715545.1 Opisthorchis viverrini
CACTGGTAGTCCGGCATGGGAGCGAGATATGGTTTTTTGGACATGGCTCACCCGTCCGCTACAAAATAACTAACGATCGACTAGTAACGTATTGCCGGGTCGCTTGTCAGGACACATGGTGCGACGGAAACTTCGAACTGGCCAAATCTGACATGCCTTCCAATATAGGAACAAAGACTGATCCAAGTATCACTAAAACACTCGATGGAAAAACCTCGACGACGCTGGTCGAGTTTTTTCGCGCGCAACCGACGTGATTTCCAGCGAGGAAGGTCGAACTGTCGTTGACATGATCATTATGCTCCAGTGACATCCGGTGCGCCTTA
>NW_008774670.1:0-326 GCF_000715545.1 Opisthorchis viverrini
TTGTTGTTGTTGTTGGCGATGGTTCCGTTCTTGTTGTTTCTGATCAGTCTGGAAAAATGCTTTTCCGAAATAGTATCCTGAACTGATCTTGTCCTTGACGATCATCTCATGCTTTCCGATGCATCCACGTGTATCCGCTTCCATGTGTCCGAACACCTGCATCCAGTTGTTTCCCATAAACTCCTGCAAAAGATTAATCGATGATCAAAGGGCCACCCTACTTGCAGGTTGTGGTTTTGCAATTACCCTCGGAGGGGGCTTGGTCGTTGTCAAGGCGAAGTCTGCCGGCGGGCAAGTCATCCATGAACGCGCCATTTTTGGGCGTA
>NW_008774671.1:0-326 GCF_000715545.1 Opisthorchis viverrini
CAGCCCCAAGGCTGAATGCGCCTTACTGGGGTGGATCCGAGTAAGCAGTCACTTTCGGGCTGTGCGGTCGTCTGGGTCAATGCGGGTCGATGCGGTTAGGGATATTTATTTGCCGTGTCAGCTCACCCCCCGACGAACTGCAGTTCTGGGACTTAGAAGGACGGGTCTTATCGAGATCTGCCACGACTGCTCCGGTCAACAAGAAGGACGGATATTGTATTCCTAATTGCTAAATTCGACCGACTGAGTCCGGTAGAAGTGCAGTTAGATGGCAGACTTGGAGTCGATGCTTAGCGTACGGATTATGGAGAGCGGCTTCTTCAGTT
>NW_008774672.1:0-326 GCF_000715545.1 Opisthorchis viverrini
TAGGATATGCTTCCGTTTGTTGTTGTGCCAATGTGACGATCACCCAGACTGCTTGTCTAAAAATCAAAAACTCTTTAAACGGAGTGTTCGAAACCTTCATACGACCGACCAATCGAAAAAGACTTGCGTAGCGGCCAAGTGTTTTCCGACCTTGAAAGACCCTCGGTAAAACTTGCTACTCCAGTTCCACGTGTCCTCGACTTTCTTTGACAATACTTTGAAATAATGGTAGTTCGGGTGGTAGTAGTCAGTATGTCAACTGGCTTGGAAACCTTTCGTCACCATTCGAGAAGATGACATCACTTGGCGGTTGCAAATCAGTCGCT
>NW_008774673.1:0-326 GCF_000715545.1 Opisthorchis viverrini
GGAATGTCCTCCTAAGTATGCATATCGCTTTGTGCAGACATGGCCTAGCTTAAGAAAATCATCTTCAGTCGATTTGGGGAAGAGTCAGAGAGATCAGGAATGTATACACTCTCACCGGATAAGCGAACTCCACTGGCTCTCCATTCTACGGCAGACAAAACCACTGAGATTCCAACATGGAGTAGGCTGTTGTTGTGCACCGATTTGAGCCACAGAAATTTTCACCAATCCTTGTAAACTAGAAAACCAGTTAAAATAACTTTGAGCAATAGCTCTTATTCGGTAAATTCAAAGATGCTATCCGTCGAACTGTTCAGTAGCTGATG
>NW_008774674.1:0-326 GCF_000715545.1 Opisthorchis viverrini
TTTTTGCGTTGCACTGTGGATTCAAACCCCGCTGTTCGGGTATGATTCTCTCCTTCTCGATGTGGTCCACCGTTGCCCCTCGAATCCTCCGGAAGATGAATAGATCCTCATGCAAACCCTTGAGCAACTCATATCCAGGTACTACCTATCTGTTGCTGGTAGGCGATTCCAACGCTCCAAAGGCCTCCTGGAAGGAGGTCTGGCGCGTCGGATCAAGTGTACTACTTGCAGCGGTACTCACCAGAGTCGTTCAATGGAGCACCTGAACTCAAAATGTCGTCGCATCCACCAGATACCGCCACCAAACAATCGTCCCTCCTGGATTT
>NW_008774675.1:0-326 GCF_000715545.1 Opisthorchis viverrini
TTAACCATGAATACTGAAAATATGACAATCAATTTGAATAAGTTAAAAGGCGCGATACGGTCATTTCGCACGGCATGGTAATATTTCAGGGAACGCCAGATGTTCACACAGCATATTAAGCATCTCATTGATGCCCATATTCAACCTCACGTTTAGACCTGCGAAAATACCCGAAAAACATTCGCTGGGCTTTGAGCTCTAGGGTTCTGTAGAGGACGCACAAAACTAAGCATCTACTGAAATACTGCTCACTCGGTGATTGATCCGATAACTTCCGCTGACCTATCCAACTGGTGCCCCGGTAATAAATGAAATGCCAGAGTTTC
>NW_008774676.1:0-326 GCF_000715545.1 Opisthorchis viverrini
TTGCGATTGTGTGTTCTTGTCCGACGCTTTGGTGATCCAGGATCCCTAATCAAAGATCGTTACCCGGAAAGATGTCCACTCAATCGCCGGAGCATCTGGTTACACCACAATCTGAATCTCTGTGTCCTCCAAACAAATCAGCTCTAGTGTGCTCAATCTGTTCGGCCCATCGAAAGCTCTGTAATTGACTACAACAAACAACGTGGTTCATCCAGATCAACTTCTCGAAGTTTGTTGCAGTGGTTCTAGGCCTATGAGCCCAATAATGATAATATATTTTGCCCTCGGAGTCCTCCAGACTTCTTTGTTTCATGATATCGAAGATT
>NW_008774677.1:0-326 GCF_000715545.1 Opisthorchis viverrini
AGAAGCTAAAATGTTCTACGTAATTCTCATGTAAGAGGGTACTATTACCCAATATCCATGGTAATTTAATAAATCAAGGTTTTTTTTAGAAATTAAGGTGGATATGACGCTGTGTACAGGGTAAAACTACACGACCACATTGCACAGTGGGTCCACATTGAAATCGCGGGGTGCGGTAACTTATCGTACTCCTTCTACCAAGAGTCATTGTAACAGATTCGGTAAGTTTAAATCTCTCCTAAGAGGACAACACTGTTAATTTGTTGTATATTTGTAGATGTGCAAAAGTTCGGCCAGTCCGGCTAGTACTAAGGCGGAACAAGCTT
>NW_008774678.1:0-326 GCF_000715545.1 Opisthorchis viverrini
CATACACAACCGTGATGATGACTCCCATGGCAACTGTCAAGGTTTATGGTTGTCAACATAGTAACAGCCGAATGTTGTGAGTCTGCTCATACGCATTCAGCCCGGACACTGATTTGCAACTGATTTACGACCAGCTGCAGTGTTGCATCTGGTTAGATCTTTTTTGAGTGTTGTGCCTACGCAATAGGGAACAAACATGTATGAGTTCTACTCAAGTTGCTAGGTTATCTGATAAAGTCCTTGGTCCATCAGCGCAACCAGGTACGCGGCCAGGCTTTCCTATTCCCACGGGATTGTTTTTTTCTGTACAATATGGCTTTCAAGTA
>NW_008774679.1:0-326 GCF_000715545.1 Opisthorchis viverrini
ACGGGATATAGCCTACTTCCACAAAAGAATCTACTTACAAAGTTGCTGAAAACTCTCAACAGCTTCACGTATTCGTGAGTCAAGATATTCGCATCGTGTGATTACGTGTTGACTAGATCCTCAGGTGACCACTTCTCGGGTCGAAAGTTAGGACGCCATGTGAATTACTCTTCCATTTGAGGGAAGCTTTTCGATGCGACATCTTTTATTAGCATACATGACCTAGGCAGTTACAAGTCATTAGACAAGAAAGCAAACATCTCATATACACATAGTCTTTAAAAACTGAACAAGTGTCCCATTGAACTTTCCTGGATGTTCATTGA
>NW_008774680.1:0-326 GCF_000715545.1 Opisthorchis viverrini
CATTAACACTGATTAGACACAAACCGGTTAATCCAAAGCAAAAATCCATGCTCAATTTACGAAAACCGCGCTAGTTTGATGCCTTATTTTTTGCACGCAAAGCGGCAGGCAGGTCTTTAATTTATTGCTTGCGTCTTACTGCACATATAATTCAGACCGTATTGTCTGACACGTTTGTGTCGCTTCCTAAAATGCACGTTTTCAACAAACCATCCTCTATCTTTTACGGAATATTTCTACTAATATTTCTCTAACACATTTATTTGTCTCTCAACTTGACGCAATAAGTGGAGTGTAAAAGCCTGTTTACTCTCGCGGCATTACAC
>NW_008774681.1:0-325 GCF_000715545.1 Opisthorchis viverrini
TATTGTTCTGTTGTTCTTGTACCATTCTGAATTTCACCTATGCAGACTTATTTTACTTGATTTGACGCTATAGGAAACCTGTTCCTTATTTGAATTTTTCAAACGTTGCTTGAATGCAACGCTTTTCAGTGACCAGTTGAGAAAAATTCCAAATTTACAGTAAGAACTCTCCGAAAAACTTCCAGAAAAATGAGTTTCTGGATTGTATACGCCTATGTTCCCCCGTTTTATGTGCACTTTTTCATCAGAAATTCAAAGCGAAATTCTTTGGTCGAACATTTCAGCAAAAACTGTGGTGCACACATGAAAAATCAAAACAGCGTGA
>NW_008774682.1:0-325 GCF_000715545.1 Opisthorchis viverrini
GAGGACTGAGATAATACCAGGACAAAAGTACTCGAGAAACCGAGGTTTGGTTCAAACCAAGAACTTTCCAGTCAGTAAGTTTGTGCACTGATCAGTGAGCACATTTCGATCAGTGAACCGAGCCGGCCCCGCAACAGCCTTTGTCTATTCTAGTGGTGTTCAACCCTTCTCTGGCTCAAAATGCACCTAGCCAGTCATTGGTTCTGTTTCATTGGCCATCATCGCACGTTCCAGGGCACCCCCAGAAGGCACTCCCTTGCCCTTGCTTGGTAGTGTCGTCAGGCCCTTTAGGTTCAGGATTGTGAACTCAAGAAGACAACCTGAC
>NW_008774683.1:0-325 GCF_000715545.1 Opisthorchis viverrini
CAGTTGGTTCAGGCAAGTCAACGCCGATCATCGCTTACACAGTCAAGTATACTACTTGGTACCTCTCTTCGGTACGCAGGAAGGAATCAGTTCGTCTGAGTTAACAGAACATATGCCCGATGCCGTGAATGCCGCAATGAGTTGGTGCACCTAACTACTGATGCTGTGAGAATAATTCGGCCTAGTACGTGTAACTATTTGAGATCGGTGGATAAATAACATCAAGAAATCGCATCTGAGCTTTTTGCAATCATCTTCTTATCCTCAGCATCATTATCGTCTGTAGGAACCACATGCTTGTCGTACAGTGGTTGTAGCTGCTACA
>NW_008774684.1:0-325 GCF_000715545.1 Opisthorchis viverrini
GTTGGCTTATGGTGGGATGTCACATCCATCACAATATCGTGAAACGTTTCCTTGACGATATGATCAAGCTGAAAATAGGAAGAGGAAATGTTCTGAAAGATTTTCAAGAGAGTATAAACGATTTCTTGCACAAATGAACGGACCAAGTTCGACCTTTGGGTTGCTTACCGAATGGGCCCTGAAATACTAAACTGAATACAGTTTACTGGCGCCCCAAAACACGTATTCTACAATAAGCAATTCTTTCCTAGAACGGTGGTTATATCGTGCACTGAGTTGCATTTCTAGCATGATTTTTGTAAAAAAGAAACTACAAACCTGAAGT
>NW_008774685.1:0-325 GCF_000715545.1 Opisthorchis viverrini
GACTGTTCCGCGACGTTACTTGCCTCCATTGAGCAGGTGACAACATATCACGAATACCCTTTGGTCCATTCGCAACAAAGGTATAAAATCTGAAAGGCACGTAATGGATGTGGAATAGAACAGCGGTAGGATCTGTCCAAAACGCAGCACTATCAAAGTAGTCGTTTAAACAGGCTTTAATCATATATTCCAGCTGAGCTAACAAAAAGGGAGCCGCGAACTCCAACCTTTGCAATAAAACGGACCAAATGGTGCCACCCGCACTTTCGAGGGGATAAGTGAACAGCCAGAAATTTCAGCATCCACAGTGAATCGAACATGCGCT
>NW_008774686.1:0-325 GCF_000715545.1 Opisthorchis viverrini
TTTTTATACAGGCAAGCAGACACGGTTATTAGACTTTTGCACACCTATCGGGTGATTATTTTGGTCCCTCCCAACAGGCACACGAATAAAATTAACCTCAGTACAAGGATCATTGTTCGAAAACCTCACTAATATCTATAGTATATCACACGACAGCAGCAAACAAACTGCCCTCGTAGTTAAGCAGTACATCTACACTACAACGCACCGTTCACAACTTGCCTACATCTACGAAGTCCGATGACACGACAGAAAATACCGTTGTTTCGCACACTGATCCTGTCTGATAACTAGTCCACATGGCGATGATTTTGCTTGGTTTACC
>NW_008774687.1:0-325 GCF_000715545.1 Opisthorchis viverrini
AGCTTGAGTTCTTGAAAGCATTACTTATACGAGCATTTATATCAGATGAAGTTAGTGTATACATTACCGAGACACGAATAATATTTTCCAGCGTGTATCACCTTTGGTATTGGAAGCGAATATAACTTAGGTTGAAGGTTACAAAGTGACTATTGAAGCAATACCATTGTCCTTTCCACTCAGAAGACGTCAAATTTCCTCAAACGTTCAATAATTAAAATCGTCGCGTTGCAGTAAGCTCTAGCCGGTTTCACCGTGTACATAAATACACGGTCTTTAAATGATTGTTAGGTAATGGGTGAGATTCACACGAGCAACAGATAAG
>NW_008774688.1:0-325 GCF_000715545.1 Opisthorchis viverrini
AAGCATTTCTTTAGACAGCGTAGCCGATAATTTCGACTGTAATTTGGACTTTTATATAATGATTTATGAAGGGCTCCTGTACATGTAGTATGTAGAATAAGAATGGCACTTTCTGAAGTAATTCAAATATTGATCTCTCAATATTTGCTAAGCTAGGGAACGTGAATTCCATGATTCAAATCGAAACAGGTATAATAATCACATTAAAATGCTTGTTAATATCAGGTTCAAACCAAGCATCCAGTGAATTTCTATTATTTGATCACTAAGTCGGAAAATCAAAAGGATTCTGCACAGTTTTCTGGACTATAATGCAATTTTCATT
>NW_008774689.1:0-325 GCF_000715545.1 Opisthorchis viverrini
TGGATGAATGTGACCTCTCTATCAGGCAGCGTTGTTGTACCGGACTTACAAAGCTCAACACCGCGGTCACAAAAACACAACGCTGAGGGTTTAAGGTTCCAAAGTCCGTCATTATTATAAAGGCGGAATCGCAAGTCATGTAAACTGGGACAGTTGAAGATCTATGATGCAAATGCTACGCCACGTACAGACCTCTTCTACCTAGGGTGGTTCCACACAAATCTGATGGACACGATTCAAAGCTCTAAAAAGTTGGGGTCTGAAATCTTTGACAGTCTACACTCTACCGCTAAACCCTACTACTTTTTGCAGGAATCGGAAATGA
>NW_008774690.1:0-325 GCF_000715545.1 Opisthorchis viverrini
GAAGGCCTTCTTCCTTTCACTGGTAGTTGGGTGAGCGATTTTGTCCGCCTTTTTGCGGACGTTTCAACGGTCAGAGTGGAATCACGCTGCCTTTTAATGACTGATCTGTGAAGCAGGTATTGTTGGAAGTGCTTCGGATAAAACGGTTGATTCGCGTTACATGCTTGTCTGAGTTTGACTGGACCCCATCAGTTTTCGGGGACACTAAGTTACTTAACAAATGGCGACTTTTTAGGCGTCAAACCTAAGGCCGTTTTCTGCAAAAGCGTTGTACGCAGGGAAGGATTTATCATACATGTACACTTGTACAACGTCGTAGCTTCTC
>NW_008774691.1:0-325 GCF_000715545.1 Opisthorchis viverrini
TTTCTCCTACTCCTTGTTCGTGGGGCAACGGGTGGTGGATAAACGTCTGGTCGATTCATTTGACTGACATGTAATATTTTGCTTTCTGGAATGTAAGAATTGCACAGCGTTCTTTTTGTTCCTCCTTTGTCAATCGAACTTTCGGTCCGTGAGAATTTTCGATCTGGAAAAAATGGACGATATATGTCTCTTTGGACGACAGACATCCAGTCTGATTGACTACGTGAGCTGACGTTCCAATTTTAGTTTAAGATAACTCATGATTTGCATCTGTAGGCTGTCCTTCTGATGAATAAATCGCTAGCAACTGGGTTTGATTTCACAG
>NW_008774692.1:0-325 GCF_000715545.1 Opisthorchis viverrini
AGGGCCACCTCTTGGGGTGGAATACTGCACTGATGAATATCCAAATTTAGAGACATGGGTGCATGAGGCACAGAGAGTGAAAGCGAGAGAGTAAGCAGCGGAACTGGTAACAAGCAATCCCTCCCCATAATGATTTGTGAAGTCCGTGATGCAAATGATGCGGTCGTTAGCGACTACTAATCAAGTAATAAATTAAAAACTTTGTATTTGTGTGTAATCCCCAAACCTAAAGTTTACCGTGAATTGTGTCTCGTCTACATCGAATTGCCGGCTTGCAGCACTTACTTTAAGATAGTAAGATAATCGTTCATCTGTAACACCCTTT
>NW_008774693.1:0-325 GCF_000715545.1 Opisthorchis viverrini
TGTTCTCCTGCGACTGCAACGTGGCCAGTTTTGCCTCATCCAGTTCCGTGCCAGATGCACCAAGAGTTTTGCACACTCAAATGGCCGGTTGCTATTGCCAAGCGCTACTAGACGCTAAGCGTCGACTGCACCCGTTTAACCAACTGGTCAGACAACAACTTCTAGCGCGACACTCCGTCCATTCCCGACAAGGACCAATTCCGCGACTACTGCAGGCTGGTATTGAACACACATTTCTTTTCCTTTGGTATGAATGTTTCACTAGTTGTATTTCCGCAAATTATGAATACTACAACAAAGTTTTGGAGGGTGTTGAGACGTACCA
>NW_008774694.1:0-325 GCF_000715545.1 Opisthorchis viverrini
CTACTCATAAGGTTGCTGAGAGCTCTTCCAGGTGAGTATATTCCAAAACCATTTGGTTCGAATAATCAATGACTTAATGTTGACCATCCGCAGAAATGCGCGTCATATCATTCAGCCTTTATTCGTGTTATCACCTGAGAACACTCGATACCAGTTTTGTTCTTCGTTCTTCGTGATCTTTTCAAACATTGTGAAGGTCCAATTGGTTGAAGGAATTTGCAATCATCTTTCACTGACAACTAACACCGATTGTCAATGCTTCATCGAGTGTGATCTATCCGTAAAGCTTGATGCTAGTTTAGTGCTAGCCTACCACAATCATTCC
>NW_008774695.1:0-325 GCF_000715545.1 Opisthorchis viverrini
TGTTATGTCAGTGCCCTCAATGACGATGAATCTCTTGGCATTGCTTGTGCTTAGAATTGAATCGAATAACATCATATCTCCGAAATTAATTCGGGTTTCGTCAAAAGAGAGCTTACTTTCAAAGGAAACCGGTGGCGAGCGGGTAAAGAGTTTCTTCAACCTTATAGACAATTTTTATCAAATTATTCAAGATTCGCGGTTCATCCTGCACTGTTTGAGTGTCCTGACAAAAAGTGAGCACCTACCCGAAGCTCGCTTATCCTTTCACGACTGTGTGGATCCCAAACTTGAATAGTTCCATGTGAGGTGACGGATACTAGCACAA
>NW_008774696.1:0-325 GCF_000715545.1 Opisthorchis viverrini
TCTCATTGCTATTACGAATTGCTGTCTGGCCGCTATCCTGACCCCGTTCACGATGTATACCCAATCGTCAAGCAGGTTAGATTGTTCGCGAGGGAGCGTCACGTGGATCAACTTTAGGCAATAAATTATGACATCAAAACTAAGCCACTAATGCTACTAAAACAAGAGTATCACCTGACCGGTTTTAATTAGCTCCAAACTTGTAGTCATATTTAGGGCTTTAATAAACCGTTCTCACTTGAGCAACCCAGCTGTTCAGAGACTTATCGAAACATGAAGGAACTCTTCAAGCTATTTCAAAATAACTTGGCTGCAGACGAACAGC
>NW_008774697.1:0-325 GCF_000715545.1 Opisthorchis viverrini
TTTTTACACATCACAACCTGTTTTCTTAAATTCTAGCGTCTGATCGGTTATTTGCAGCTTCCCAGTTTCCGTCTGGCATTTGTTTCACCGGAATTTCACGAACCTGCAACTCCGCAAATGCTGATATGTTACAAACCGTATAACAAGCCACTGCAAGTGGGTGATTCTAGATGAGCCATAAATGACCACAGATAACGCTATTATTTTCAACAGTGACTTAGACACATTATTTAGTTTTTTTACATGTAGCATTGGAATCGCTGGTGTAAAGCCGCGGCAAGCTCGACTTACTAGATTTGAGTGACATGAAGGAGTTGAGCCAAAA
>NW_008774698.1:0-325 GCF_000715545.1 Opisthorchis viverrini
CAGGTGCTGACCTCCATTTTTAAGTAGGTCGATGACTACGTCTTGTGCACCGGGGCAGGTGACGTACCACCGTCCATCAATAATCTCCGGGATCGCGGCCTTTCACTGCTGGTGGACAATAACAGTGGCCAAGTTGGTCATATTCCTCTCGCACGCACACAGCAAAGCGCCCGCCTTTGACGTAGCCCGGACATATAGAACTTTGATCCCATGTGAGTTATAATTTATATCGTGTAAATATCACATTAGAGCGTTTAAGCTGCACGATGTGGGCGCAAAATGTACACCACCGTAGTAACGTTTGACGTGGGGGTGGCGATTGGTT
>NW_008774699.1:0-325 GCF_000715545.1 Opisthorchis viverrini
GGCAATTAAGCTACCATGGCCGCCCGGTGGCCCCAAAATAATCAAACAATTGCATGTATGTCCGAATTTTCCCACTATCCTCCCAATCGGATTCGCCTGTGATCTTGCAGAGGGTTATGAGGAAGACTAACAAAAGTCTGCGTGCCATTGATGTAATTCGCCCTATACGATGGAGACCGTCTGATTTCAAACGCAACTGGTTAACGAAGCTGCAAATCGTGTCCTCGAATCGATGTTATTGGAGCTGTTGTTATCGTTTCCGGTTTTAATCACCTGGCTAATTGTGTGGAGATATGGGCGCATCGGAATGATTGTGGTAGGCTAG
>NW_008774700.1:0-325 GCF_000715545.1 Opisthorchis viverrini
GTGTTACATCGAGAGATAATTATTTACAATCAAGCGCTTTCAAACAATTTAGGCAAAACGCAGATAGGAGATCCCACTTCGTTTCGATTGAATGCTCTAGATAATTACTAAGTTCGCATGCACCAGATTTGAATCTACTTGTGCAGCACGGCGATAGTGCATATTTGCTGCCGAGCCAGATCACTCATGTCACCGGGAATCACCGGTGTCTTCGCTTCAACAGGAAGCATTGAGCCGTTTACTGTTAATGGTGTTGAACAGTAAATCACTCCGCATTGATTTGCTCTATTCTTTTTTATTACAAATATAACCTGTTCCGAATCAC
>NW_008774701.1:0-325 GCF_000715545.1 Opisthorchis viverrini
CATACATCCCCTTTAGTCCGTTGTATGTTGACATCAGAATGTCATCTCGTTTTGCTCTCCCAGTAGTAACATTATTCGTTGTGCTAAAATAGTTGCATCTTTCTCGTTGATCTATTCAGAACTGACAATCTTGTGTGGCATGTTCTAACCTAGGTGTACGAACCCTGTCTTCTTTGACTCTAGTGCTCTCATTTGTATTTGATGACAAAAGGATACCCGATTATAGAGGGTTTCGTAGCGTCTTATTAACTGAATTCACAAAGGAAACGTGAATGTCTTTTTATTCTCATGTTGGTCTGTCCGTCAGTAGCACGACACATCAAGA
>NW_008774702.1:0-325 GCF_000715545.1 Opisthorchis viverrini
CGTTACGCTGGTTGATAATAAACCATAACGCTGTCTGAGCGGTCCTTTAGGAACGGATTCCTCATCACAAAAAGGCAATAAGGATATATGGGCTGTGTTTCGGGTGTAAAACACACAATATTGTAAACAAAACCAAATAAAGAAGGCAATTCGACCACCGAATGATGGTTAACCGAATTGCTGGTTGGTTCTGCGTGCACACAACTAATTCCCATTTTCTAATATCGGTGGATCCAGAAAAATGTAATTTCTCACCTTTGATGATCTTGAAGGACCGCGGCAGGCTAGTTAGAAACTGAGTTCCATCTCATGCAAAAGACCGGCT
>NW_008774703.1:0-325 GCF_000715545.1 Opisthorchis viverrini
TGGAAAACTCAAAGGCTATCTTAAAATCAACTAATAAGTGGATCGAGGGGATCGGAGTCTCGAAGACCTGCTTGACGACGTATCAAACAATATGCACTGACTTCCGTCCTCAAACGAAGGTCTACGTTATGCTCTCGCTTAAGTTTACTAATTTCACATGTATTAGCAAAGTCTATCTTTTCGTTGAATTCTTGTTATCAGAACGATATTAAAGGACTCGCTTCCAACCTACTACGCCTGTGAGGTTGGATCAGGGAGGTCAGCACGTTCGGATCTCTCTTATCTGACCTCATCGAGACTGTACAGGTCACCGACACTCGCTAGA
>NW_008774704.1:0-325 GCF_000715545.1 Opisthorchis viverrini
GACACTCACGTTCGCGACCTGTGTCCTACCGCTTCCTCAGTGGTGTGTTACACACCTCGATTACCAAACGAATTCATGACTAACGCAAGCCACAAAAACAGTCTGGTTGTGGCTTAGCAATACGGGAATCATTTCGTCTAATGTGTCTAAAATACCATCAGCCTCTCTGCCATTTCGTGAATATTCCGATATGGGTTTTTATCCTGATTTTTTTTTCCTGATTACTTCTGCCAAATTTACACAAAGCTACGTTGGAGATGACACCTGTTGTTACTCAGCGAAGTTAAAGACGTAAAACCTTTGACGAAATGCCAAGAAATACCAC
>NW_008774705.1:0-325 GCF_000715545.1 Opisthorchis viverrini
ACATTTTGAGTACAAACACTAGTCGAATGCGCCTAATCAGAACTGAAGAAAATAATGCATATGTGTATAATGTAAGTGAACGGCTCCTAGTCCACTGCTTCTGTCACATATCTCATGAAAAGCTTGATGTCTGATTCAAGCAACTAGGTGTGTACCAAATTTGTTTGATATTCTTCGCTAGCTTCAAAGAAATGTGCTGTACCATCACAGATAAATGGCGGCTGAGCATTTGAGTGGTGTCCCAGGACATTAGGTATTTAATACAAGCGACAGTGAAACGATTGATCAGTTATCTTATTCCCGGTGTGTGGTGCCAATCTTTGTG
>NW_008774706.1:0-325 GCF_000715545.1 Opisthorchis viverrini
TGAATATATTCGTTCACAAATTAATCGCCGTTGTTTTTCTATTCGCTTAACCATGGTAAGGTCAGATGTGGCGGTAACAGAGGACCACAAATGAAAATGTCGTTTTGCCTCGGTTGGCCATATTGACGGTCAAGAATGGGTCTAACAAAATCCACGGATTATTTTGTCAAACCCTGCAGTAATGTGCCCTAACGAATCACCAGCGATAGCAAACCTCTAAAGAGCAGCCGCAGGTTTGAAACTTGTATAAGTAACAGAGTCTGCATTTAGGGCACTCGGTTAACTCGCACCTGATTGAAGCAGGGAATAGGGTGGCGGTTTTGTC
>NW_008774707.1:0-325 GCF_000715545.1 Opisthorchis viverrini
GTCAATAATTCTACGATAGTTGTGTTCCGAAGGCTTGGAAGGGACCTTTGTAGTGCGGTTTTCTACTTCCTGATTTGGTTATTTGAACGCCTTTCACCATCGACCACTTGAAGTCCGATTGGCGTCGAAACTTTGTTTATGTGAGAGGTAGTTTGTCCTCCCATGGGCAAGACTTTTGATGCTCAGTGTTTTCTCGCATGTTTTCCAAGCGTCTTTTCAAAGTTTGCCACTACCCAGTATCCATTCTAACACTAACGTGGTTATCTGTTAACCGTCTGACGATGTGGCACATCACAAATCACAGAAAAATTCCACCCCCCCCCCC
>NW_008774708.1:0-325 GCF_000715545.1 Opisthorchis viverrini
AAGTGATAGCAGCCCTCACAATGGCGTGATCAGAGTCAATTGGCGTACTTCAGAAGGAAAGGCAACGTGTGATTGAGGCTCCCCAGCGGTGGCTGATAGCCACACGATCCGGTTGAGTCCTTAACTGTCTTGCGGTTGGTGGCCTCCAAACAACTCGAGCGTTGGGAGCTTATACCGGCCAGGAATAGAGGATAATTAGCACACGACTGAAGCAGTCACGCCCCATTATCCGTACGCTGAGCATCGAATCCAAGCGTACCACCTAATTGTGCTTATTCCGGACTTAGCCGTCTGAATTGGGCATTCGTATCACCCGCCAGGATTA
>NW_008774709.1:0-325 GCF_000715545.1 Opisthorchis viverrini
ATAAATCACAGTTACGGTGAGTCAACAATTAAGCTCGCCTGGATTTGCCCGTTAGGATTTTTCACTCCCTTTTACCCAATCCGAAGAAGGAGATAAGAGATAAACAGACTTGATGAAACAATAAAAGATTGGACCTGGGGTGGAAATGGATCGAAAGTGTGCAAGTTGTTTTATAGCATTTGCCCAAGTCAAATAATTACTAAACCGATGCCAAAATATAAATAACACTGAAAGTTTGAAAAAACTTAACCGACATCATTACCGATTAGAAAATCGGATTGTGGACATTCAAAGCGTTACTCGTTATCTGACATTCCCACTTTTT
>NW_008774710.1:0-325 GCF_000715545.1 Opisthorchis viverrini
TCACAGCTAAGTACTGCTGTTGCACTATACAGAAGTAAATTCCTTTTCAACTCTTCAAAATCCTTCTACTGACCAAAACCGCAAGAGTAGAAAATTGTCCCATCTCACTACGCACTGAGTCGGCCATGAAGAACAGCATCTTTTGAATTACCCATGTTCGATTCTCACATCTCCAGGTCAGCCAATTCGACTGTCATTACTTCACAAACCTTGAGTACCTGATCGCGTTATAGGATAAACCTCACTACAACTGACCCTGAGTTTTCCAAATTTACTCAAGCATTCTTGTAGGTGGTGGTCGTTCTTGGAAAATCCCTACGGAGCC
>NW_008774711.1:0-325 GCF_000715545.1 Opisthorchis viverrini
TGTCAGCAGTGGCGGTTGATACCAAACGCGCTAATTTCTAATATTTCAGGTGGGTTAACTTCCTAAACAAGGGTAAAGTTCTTCATCATTCGAGAAACCGATACGTAGTTGTGCGACAACGTTTTGATATCCCGTGAGCAAATCCCACAAAATGTGATTGATGTCTCCGATCCCTGTATCTCCCAAAATTGTCAAAAACCGGAAGTAGGTCGTTACCACGCAAATCAACATGCCGCAAACAGTCAAACGTCTCCGGTAAGTCAGCCGTTTTGGGTGCTTCACGAGGAAGTCTCTGAGCACAAAATCTAATAAGATTGCTGCACGA
>NW_008774712.1:0-325 GCF_000715545.1 Opisthorchis viverrini
GTGAGGCACCCTGGAAACTCATTTCCAAATCGCGAGCATATCTGCAATTCCGCTTTCGAAATTACTTATCCGGCGCCAAAAATGTCTTAGTAAGTAACCAAGCCATATTTTCAATTTACTTGTGTGAAGCCCCAACTTAATTTAAGCGTGCTAGTATGTTCACTGTTCTCTTTCTGGGGGTGACACTTACAAATTGGGCGAAAACTGATTCTCCGATTTAGAAATGAGGCACGCCATTAACACATTGTGCTGCGGACATTACTACAAGCGTGTTCATCCGACATAGCACAGCTTGTCCCGTCAAACGAAGGGTTCAACGGACTCT
>NW_008774713.1:0-325 GCF_000715545.1 Opisthorchis viverrini
AAGGTCAACCACCCATAGGCTCAAACCTACTTGAAACTGTCACCAATTAGGTTATTTGGGCAATGACCGTTATCGTGGTTATATGGTCAAATAGGCTACTACTCAGCCAGTCGACACCGACGTGGTGAAGCAAACACTATTCTCAGTGGGCGTTGGCAAGTTGTACTGAACACAAAGCGCAGACCAAACGCACAAAGTCACAGAACTGAGTGAGTCGAAGGCCTAAACGTGGGAAACCGATCAGAGCATTATGGGCGGCGAATGAACCTGTGTCCGAAACGAGATTACGGACGTGAATGCACCACGCTTAGTAAAAATCCATAAA
>NW_008774714.1:0-325 GCF_000715545.1 Opisthorchis viverrini
TGTCATATTTGTTCTTTGAAACGTGTCCCCTTTTTGGAGCTCGTCAAGTAGGCCTAGTCCTCGAATTTCCATCAGTCTTGCCCGGGCTTCAGAGCCAAAGTGGATGTGTACTTATCTGGAAATTGAACTAGTGTTAACGGGGGACTCAAATGAATCTCGCCTGTAGCCCTCGTTTATACTGGCCCTCAACTGAGTGTACTGCCTAAATACCATCTTGTGTTTCAATTGGAACGACATCTGTGATGTCGGGGAAACTCCCTTCAAGATTGTAGAAGAGAGGACCAGGTTAATTTCAACTGAGCCTTCTGTTAACATCAACTTAATT
>NW_008774715.1:0-325 GCF_000715545.1 Opisthorchis viverrini
AAATAAATGGCTTCACAGCAATTTCTGGATCTTTATGCAAAAATCAATGCGGTCAATCAGGTCGGTCTGGAGGATTGGGCCGATCGACTCAACCTGGCCACAGTCATGCTATTCGCCCTATCGGCTTTCATTGTCGGTGTGAAACAGTACATCCTGAACGACATTAGTTGCTACATCCCCGTTAGTCCGAGCGGAGATAAATTCAAAGAATTTCTGAACGACTATTGTTGGGTTCGGGGGACCATACCGCTTGCTCGTGGTGAAGTTTTTCCTGATAGTGAGGCGATTTGGGATGAGTATGACAAATATCGAAGAATCAGTAAGT
>NW_008774716.1:0-325 GCF_000715545.1 Opisthorchis viverrini
TTTGGATCAGACGAGATTTTCGCCACTATCGCACGGTATAAATGCTGCCTATAAGCGACCACAACGGACTTAAGAGTGAAGCATTCTCTTTTTCAGTCCTCTAAACTGACAGCACCCTCATTGTTCGTCAGGTGTTCGATACAGTTGTAAGGCAGCCGGACCAACTTCACCCTGTAATTCGGTGCATATAATATAGATACTCAGTGACTCAGAGTGCGTTAGGCTGAAAATGCTGCAGAGATGCAGCTTATGAGACTACGTGAACGACGGGGATGGAATAAAATGTATTCAACTTAAGGAGCGTTGATGCAATCACCATGGTTAT
>NW_008774717.1:0-325 GCF_000715545.1 Opisthorchis viverrini
ATCAGTGTATATCCAGAGAACTTCGAGAAGACGCGTTCAGGAAGAAGACGGATAATGGGTTTCCAAGAACAAGGTGCATGAAAGAGTTTAGGTTCTTTTCCTGTTGTCTGTAAAAGTGCATTTCGGTTTTTAAGATAAACATTCCCGCGGCGAAAAGCTTCCCTACATTCAGTGGTACGTAAATCACAAACTGACCATTACAGATATTCCGTATATATGTCGTTGTATACTAACGAGTAGAAAGTTAAGTCACCCCTAAATCACCTAGCCAGATGTTCCTCACCTAGGTGAGTTTCATGTCGAACTTTAAACTAAAGAAATGATA
>NW_008774718.1:0-325 GCF_000715545.1 Opisthorchis viverrini
AATAAAATATGTTATCATAGAACTGCGTAAGTAACTGGACAACATACCTTGGTGTCAAATAATTCACTCCTAAAATCATATTGGCGAGGGGCGAGTTTCAAGACGGTTGTTCACTGCCTAATTCGGTATTTTGCTGCCGTCTTTCTCACCCCACTGACTCTCATTATCACTGACGTCACCCCCTGAATTATCCAGAACAACGGGTTTGGCCTCTAAACACCTGATATACGCCAATTATTCCAGCGAATCCTTGGCACTAGATCCTTTTTCTACTTACTGACAATATTAAAATATCTTACAAACTTAACTCCCAAAAGCTATTTCC
>NW_008774719.1:0-325 GCF_000715545.1 Opisthorchis viverrini
GTATTTGTTTGTCTTTTTACTGTTTCAATTCAGATTGTTTTACTTCCGTCACTTTGATAGTGAGTACTTTGAAGTATGCAGTGCGGAATGAAGATCGCCATGCGCGGTGGCGAAGACCAGGAAAACGCTGGGTGGATCCTCTGTCTGTGGAACGAGTTCACCGCTAACAAGACAATTCGGGCAGAAGCCGAGGACGCTTCTGATTGCGTAACAGTCAACGATTTGGTTAGTGTGTTGCGTTTAGTGTTGCCCATCCATCGACTGTGTACCAAACGACTCTGAAACGATGAGTACTGGATCGGTCTCGAACATCTTGCAGTTGAGG
>NW_008774720.1:0-325 GCF_000715545.1 Opisthorchis viverrini
TAAAGCCTCCCTGGAGGGAACAGTACTCCAGGAGAAATAGGCTGAGCACGGTGATAAGCCTTTCATATTCGATTGGCTTAAGACCGACAATCATTTTCGTAGCAGCTCGCCAGACACGCTGGACGCCCCAATGAGGAATACGCCCTCGTTGCGCTCTGAGTGAACCACATGGTTGGCGTATTCAAGAGGGGGTTTGACGTAGGCCCCATAGAGACTCTTGAAGCCCACGCGATTATCACAGGAGAAGGTGCGCTGAATCATCCGTAGAACAGCGAATGCCCTTTTAGCCAATCGACACGGCGCGGGGAGAAGGACATATTTCAAG
>NW_008774721.1:0-325 GCF_000715545.1 Opisthorchis viverrini
GAGTCGTTCGAATACAGCAATATATAGAATGCATCATGTGCGTGAAGCATCCATGAGCAGGTGCCACGCCTGGTCAGATTTCATGCAAAAACGCACAGAATCGACATGGAGTAGGAATTTCTTCATTGGGTCCGTGACTCCCCAGGCTGTAAAGCGTCAGCTTGTTTGATCAGCCAGGTAATTGTCAAAATCATACTGTAGCTAACTCGCTCATGCTAAGGCTATTTCATGACAGTGCACTGAAGTGTGAAAGTGTTAATCTAACTGTGCCTCTAGTGTTGGGTAACAAGTCATGCTTTTGGAACCACCGTATCAGTTGACAAGT
>NW_008774722.1:0-325 GCF_000715545.1 Opisthorchis viverrini
GTGTCATTCGGTTAGTTAACGCACACACTGTGACCACGACAACCGCAAATCCCGTCCTTGTTAAGGGATTGAACAGGCGTATGTCTCTGCTGTGGCTAATATGGTCTCTGATATTGGAGTGTTTCTAATATTCACCATTTTTTGGGCACAATAAGAGTGACGTGCCAATCAAATTCCTCAACATTGAATCGCTGTTGCCACTCCGACCCTAACAAGGTTTCAGCATTGTTTTTCTTAATCATGTAAGAGTTCATGAGAGGAGGAACCTGCGTTAAACACAACAAGGTGCTTCAATATGTACATAAAAACGTCGCTCAGCTGTAAC
>NW_008774723.1:0-325 GCF_000715545.1 Opisthorchis viverrini
GTCCCGTATACTGTTCTCAGTGGGAGGCTTACCGTTTGCCAGCTCATGAGTCCGCTGCATTGGATGATACTACTACCTTCAACAAAACAAGCGAACAACTAATTCGACTGAAGCTGCGCATCGGGCGTGAGACGCTGATATTTTGCATGAGCGCCACAGCGAACGCCCTTTACACGCCGGAGTGATGCTACTAGAAACACGCTAGTAGCGAAACTCATCAGTTGAAAGTTTGGTCAGCTAAGGGAATAGCTAAAAGATGTATCTAAATCAGATGGATTTTCTGCAGTTGTGATTCCAAATGAGATGACATATCAAGTCCGTACGG
>NW_008774724.1:0-325 GCF_000715545.1 Opisthorchis viverrini
ATTTATATTGTTCCACACTTCGGAAAGCAATGGTCGCTTTTGTCGACCTGTAAAAGGTTACTCTTAAAGGCTTCTTTGAAAACAACAGGATTCCAACTTTTGAGCTAAGCGGTTTTGAAGGAAACAGCACCCTCTCTGTTCCACCCTTCTGTGGCGACTCTTAGTCAGGTCTTTGGTGCCTTTCACTTGGCGCTTTGGTTGGATGGAACCACTATCCCCTGGGGTGAAATAAATGACTGCCTGTTCGGCACACTAAACCTGGCGTGTAAACCATAAAATTTGATTCGTTTCCCAGGGCAATTGACCTTGCAGGATATTTATCTAC
>NW_008774725.1:0-325 GCF_000715545.1 Opisthorchis viverrini
CAGGGCGAAGAGTGTTCGTGTTGGCCGGCACGTTATTAGTTGGTGAAATGGTAACGGAGAGAAATAGGTACAGTACTCAACAATAATAAATTTAATAAATCAAGAATTCGTGTTCATGTCGCTCTCTTTCGAACAGTCCTTCTCCCGTTCGGGTAGCGTCGAGTAAACCGATCGCAATTCACGACATCTCACGTGACAGAAATAGGGCTGTCCAAGGAAGAGTGTTGGAACCACGAATTCTACAAATTCCGCAACCATTTACAACAAATCAAGAATTGCGAAAATTGGGGATGAGCCGTGTATAGACGTAATACACTACTCAAAA
>NW_008774726.1:0-325 GCF_000715545.1 Opisthorchis viverrini
CTTGCAGTTGGAACCACAATCAACCCGAGCAAGCTCGCTTAGTGACCACCGTCAAAGCCAGTGAGTGACATCGATCATAACAGCCTTATACATTCACTGGGTTACATCTGCTCTGCGATCTGCCTACCACATTGAAAAACCCAAACCATTCGGCTCAAGTGAAGTTCTCGACCTGAGAAAGTGTATCAGTGGACTGGTTCATTCGGGTTAATTCCTTGTAGTTGGCCTGCCGCATCGATGACCTACCATGATTTGGCAAGGTAGGTGTGGTATATCAAACATGTGTTCGCCCTCATTTGCCTGCTTTCATATCCCCAGATCAGTG
>NW_008774727.1:0-325 GCF_000715545.1 Opisthorchis viverrini
GTTTGCGTTGTTAAGCAAAAAAATAATCACAGTGGCAATGAGGGCCAAATAAAGGTGCCTTTTAATTCTGCATTTGCACAAGAAATCGCCAAAGAATATAATGATGTCATAAATTCTGCGGCGGTTCCCGTTCATTTTTGTGTGGGTTTATATACTTCATTTTCTCATGCTGTTTAAAACACAACTAACAGAACCGCCAGCAAAAGGTCTGTCCTATATAGATGACGCAATTATTTTTGCGTGTGTCGTAGATAAAAGGAGAATTTTTCAAACAACGTGTTAAGTAAAAACCTCCCAGGTTCATTTCCATCGAACGAAATATTGG
>NW_008774728.1:0-325 GCF_000715545.1 Opisthorchis viverrini
TAAGACCCCATGCGTTGACATGTTCAGCTATCAAGTGGTAACTCAGATAACGTCGTTCCTTCAGAGAAATCGTTTACATTCCTCGGGTGCCCATCAGTATGACTTAGCAAGCTGTGGTCTCGACTTTAGATATATCTATTGAGCAATTATCGGCCGTCTTGTTTTCGCCCTTCGAGGCATTTGGAAGTGCAACGTATAAAAAAGCACCAATGCAGTTTGGCGTGCAACCTGTACACTACCAATTCAACAGGCGATCATTGAAATCAACGAACCAGAAGGAGATTGTAAGCTGAGCGCATTTGTCTATAAAAAGCAGTACGGGGAC
>NW_008774729.1:0-325 GCF_000715545.1 Opisthorchis viverrini
GGCTGCTTGTTACCATCCTGTTTCCAGTTGCCAAGTCCTTCAATTAGCACCGAAGCGGAATATGAAACGAACTATTGTATATTATCACGAACGGCAGTCACTGTGTGATCGATCACACGAACCGTTGTTATCTAACGAGGTTTCTAGCAGATGAGGGTGGTGAAATTCTGTGTTCCGGTGCTGACATTTCCTGTCCTGACTCTTCAAATCAGCCAGCTGAACATAACTGATCGCTCCAGTGAGAGGAGTGAAGGATGTGCACGTGCTCAACAGGGGTGGCGAATAAAACAAATTGTACACACGTATGTTGAAAATACTTACAGAG
>NW_008774730.1:0-325 GCF_000715545.1 Opisthorchis viverrini
AAACGTCGGGCTTCCGTTTTCCAATTTCTCCTGGTCATACCTTGCCAATACTTTTCTGTTCCCACAGCCGGCATCTTTATGAACCTGTGCGGTTTGCTGACTTTCTGCCACTTCTACCATAGCTGTTTCGTCCGTTTTACCCGTAATTAGTTCCATAACGGATGGCTGCTTTTCGCATCACAAGGTATGGTCGCCTCATGTTGGGGACATAGTGTTGGAGATATCTCACTCTGTAAGGACCATCCCCAAGAAATAGCATTTTTTGGCTCTGGAATGACATTTGTGCCATAGGATTGAAGTGAGGCCGAAGTAATTCAACCCGTTT
>NW_008774731.1:0-325 GCF_000715545.1 Opisthorchis viverrini
AATGTTTAATGGCTAGTAAGTCAGTTTCTCAAGTGCTTGCGGAAAACATGAGAAACTAAACATGGGAAAAATGATCTATTGATAGGGGCTTAGGCCACTAAAACTCAATGCGTTCAGATTGCCATGTACGCGCCATGCATTTCATTCCGCAACGTTCCAGTTTAGCAAAAACTTTAAGAGAACCAACTATGTAAATTGGACCATCTGTGGTCAAATGTTGTTGAGATGAACAAAACACTACAATGACGCATCAGAAAATTATCCTCAGTACAACCCAAATGCAACCGTCGGTCCTTTATACCTCAATTTCTTTAGCAAGTATTCT
>NW_008774732.1:0-325 GCF_000715545.1 Opisthorchis viverrini
CTCCTGTCCTCGATGATGCGAAAGACTGCAGGATTGACAACCACGTTATAGCTGCCTGCCTTACCCCCAAAGTCCTCAATTTCCGAACTGCATACAAGTCCAGAAACGTATTCACCAAATCTGTATAGAAACCGGCAAGGACGCCACTGATCGATTAGTGACCGTCTTGCGGGGTTTCTTACCAGGGTACTGATAATCACCCGGCTTCTTCCCGGAAGGCAATTTGCACCGAAAGCACCCAAACATTTCGTAATACCTTTCAAATTCTCTTTCCAATCGAGGATTCCCTGAGATTAAGGGATATGCCACTCTGATATCATAAGCG
>NW_008774733.1:0-325 GCF_000715545.1 Opisthorchis viverrini
TTGCAGTTAAACTCACGTGAGCAAGAGGGAAAACACCGCGTCATAAGTTTGCGTTCCAAAATTATAGTAGGTGACATACGAAAACAAACGAATATCAAGGAGCCAGAAAAGGCTCGTATGTTAAGCGCATTCACTTACGAAAAATTTAGGCAGAGCACCAGTCACCCATTCCGGTTTTATATAAGGAGACACGGAGAATATCTGGTGATTCTTCATACCAACTTGGACGTCATCATAAGATCATAAACTCTTTCCACCTACTGAACGCAAACCGACGTCTAGCCAAAGAAGAGATGGTGTGGCGTTATGTACCTTTATTTTACTT
>NW_008774734.1:0-325 GCF_000715545.1 Opisthorchis viverrini
CCGCTATCGAATAATCGACTTATAGCCGCAGTACTACATCCGAACTTCACCCATTGTAAGCGGCTCGCGTTTTGACGCAAGTCGCAGTATCCTAATTCATTGGGCACTGCTTATCAACTCGAGGTAATTGTTGACCTTGAGGATTCACCCACTTCAACAAATCAGCAACGGAGAGAATTCGCAGAAATGGTTTTAAGAGAGTTAACCAGTTTTAACCGTCTGAGCCATGGTGAACCAAGGTCTAAGATTATACGGCAGGAGCGGTGGAAGAGAAGGCTCGTCTGTAGGAATAACTTTTGTGAGTGAACGTTGGACGTTCTCGAGT
>NW_008774735.1:0-325 GCF_000715545.1 Opisthorchis viverrini
ATCGAAAGGGTGCTACAGCTGAGTGATTGTTTATCGTTTTATTGAACATATAACCAGGGTTCCATATTCGTTTAGCATCTTTCTAGATCCACGGTGCACGAGGCGAAATAACCTTTCCGACTCAAAGTGTGCCAGTCGTGCTGGCGGATAAATCTGCGTGTCGCCTGAGCCTGGTAAATAATTGGCTAGAGAAAGGGGAACTTTACTCGCCAATTCGAAGCAAGCAAAATCACGTCAGCCATTGAATTGTGCAAAACACCTTGCCAGAAGTGGTCGGTTAGTAACAACGAAACGGATAGTGAGTTTCCACCGTGATGACACGACG
>NW_008774736.1:0-325 GCF_000715545.1 Opisthorchis viverrini
ATCAAATTGCCCAGCTCAACTGGCAAGAATATTTTGTTGGATGATGTGCAAACCTGCTCCACAAAATGGGGAAAGTAGACAAATTAGCTGCTTTCATCTTGTCGAGTACACCGGAATTTTTATTTTGAAAATTGTGACACAGATCTTTGCTTCCACATTCCACATCTATTCGAACACATTCGGTCAAGGTTTGGGCTGAGGAGACCATGATACGACTGAACTGAATACTGCAAAGTTAATTCTTTGCATTCTCCCACAAAAATGCCCTCTGACCCAAACCGAGGTGGCGTATAACATCATCACTCCCGACGCTCACTCTAAGTGG
>NW_008774737.1:0-325 GCF_000715545.1 Opisthorchis viverrini
TGCCGTCTTCCTGGATGGGGACCCCGGGGACCCAAATCACCAGCGGTTAATGACATTGGCAGAAATGGCCCAGTCGCGCAGCCAGTGGCACTCGTGCATCAAAGTTATCACCTTCAATGGGTAGAAACCCGATTCCCGAACAAAAATTGTATGCCTTCACCCCTAGGGCTCGGTTGTACGTCCCACATTCCCATCTTCCGGTGACTGAAACCGTAACAGCTAGAACTAATGTGCTCATGGTACACGGTTTATAGCTGACAAATTGAATTGAATTGCCTGGTCCCCATTCTGCGGAGCGACAGTTAAAACGAGGCCACGCAAGCCG
>NW_008774738.1:0-325 GCF_000715545.1 Opisthorchis viverrini
TAGTAGAAGATTCAAACAGATGTCTAGAAAACTGATAGTAAATCTTAAAGACAATCAATGGCGTTTGATGTCACCAAAAAGTGCCATTCATAGAGATATCAGGTATTGACAAAGGAGCTTTCTGTCTTTCTCTGTTGAGGGAGTAAATCGGCATTGCTACAATCAACCTAGCATGTAAGATAAAAATCAGACCTATTAGAAAACTCCCGCCGTACCTCACGGACAAGTGAATACGTCGCCAAATGAGTCAATGAACGTCAATTCATTCAATTAGGCTGTCCATCTATCTAACCACATTCCATCCAAATTTTATTTCGCCCTTTTT
>NW_008774739.1:0-325 GCF_000715545.1 Opisthorchis viverrini
GATTCGTTGTCTCTGGACAAGGTTCTTCGACAAAAACCGGGCACATTCTGAGTGTAGGCGAGACTTCTGACACAAATGTAAGGAGGAGTTACCACCATACTTTCACATTGTCCTGTGAATCATAATTTTGGATCAAAACTCAAGATCTGACCTACATTTTACGACAACGAATACTGTTTCGCTGACGTAAAAAAAATCATGCTTGTAACCGACGACGACAATACTGCTAGCGAGTCAATTAAAAAAATGACTTCTGAATAATTTAGGATATGTCACAAACTAATCAATTGCCTTTGAAGCAGGCGAATACCGCATTATGACTCAG
>NW_008774740.1:0-325 GCF_000715545.1 Opisthorchis viverrini
TTCAAGCGTAAGATACAGATCCTCGGGTTGAGTGTTCTGACGAGTTGGAGGGATGATGCCGTGTGCTGTATTTCTTTTTCCGTTTTGAACGCTCGGAATGGGGAAGTCGTTTTCTTTACTGACAAGCAACGATGAGATTTATTGTAAATGATGGTTGAGCCTTCGCGTCTCATGTAACGGGTGGACAGCACGCGTTTCCTTTGGGCCTGGTGTGATCACGCCGTTGGACACTTGACAGCCAGGAAAACAACTATCCTGTGATGCTTACTCCGTCAGAATTAATGCCATGTTTCTTTGCAGCTCACTGAAGCGAATATATATCATA
>NW_008774741.1:0-325 GCF_000715545.1 Opisthorchis viverrini
GTTTTCCTCTGTGCACCAACTTTATCGCCTAAAACAATGAATTATATATAGCAGCTAATTCGAGACGTCCAACGTTGACATGCACTTGCAGGTGGAGAAGCGTTTTGTCAGACTGTTTTGTTATGCATTGATGAGCTTGGCAGATCAAAAAATCATTTTTAATTTGTCACAAGTAGGAGCACATAAACACAATATGAATCGTTTCCATTGTTAGGTGAAGGTCTCCTCATTTTTTCTGCCGGAACTTGTCTGCTCCACAAAAATCCCTCGCTAAGTTATTTTATACGCCAGAAAAATTCAACTTTATTCCCCGGTTCAATTGCAA
>NW_008774742.1:0-325 GCF_000715545.1 Opisthorchis viverrini
CTTCCGCCACTAATCCCCATTCACCATCTGCCTATGACACTAGTTTCAATGAACGAGATTTTGGGTTGTGGCACAGCTTGTACTTTTCTATAGGATGCTGGTACTAGAAGACAGCTCATGCCGGCTTACATGGAGCATGGTGGTCTGACTTCAGAGGTTGAAACCAGTCGGGATAATGCAGAAGTTCACATTTCCCTCCTAGGCAAATACACACGTCGTTGTTACAAGTTTTGTTAGGAGTGGGACACGGTTAGCTCTGTGTGTGCCGTCACTATTTCATCAGAATGGATTAGGTGGGAGTACAGGGATGGAGTTTGATTGTGTG
>NW_008774743.1:0-325 GCF_000715545.1 Opisthorchis viverrini
TCATCTTCACCATGATCATAATTCACAGCAATACACCAGTAATGAATTCTGGTGCTTGAATTCCATCCTTATTAGTGTTCAACTGCTATAAGTAGCAAAGCTCAAGACATACTTGGCAACCTGCATCATTCTAGCGTCAAAGGCCGGTCTCACTGTAAAACCGTCTATACAATGCAAGTGTAGGAGTAGCCTTACCCTGTGACCGTGAAAATTCGCCAGACCGACCTGAAGTACCCAAATGCCTTCAAACCCTTGACTCCGTAGCAGGAACTAAATGACAGGAGTGTGTACGCAACGAAGTGTTAGGTTAGCGAGTACTTGATGA
>NW_008774744.1:0-325 GCF_000715545.1 Opisthorchis viverrini
GACCATCTACTGACGAACAGTTAGATCATCACGTGATAGGATAACATGCTCTTCTGAAAAACCTCACTATTCCTGTCTTTCATTGGTAAGTCCTGTAAGCATTGAATACGTCTCATTTCAAGTGGGGAATGAGTTCTGACATGTGGCCAACCATTTGGACATTGGACGGCAGAGTCACCTCAAACTGTAATTAAATAAATCATCACCAGTGGGGTGTAAACTACTCGGTGTGCGGATTTATAACCTCCATGAGTTCCCAGCACTTGACTGTCAAATGAACGAACGGAAATTTAGGGAGGATAGTATCCCAAACAAATTTGGTTTT
>NW_008774745.1:0-325 GCF_000715545.1 Opisthorchis viverrini
ATTACTAGGATAAGCCCTGGAAGTCAGTTTCAAGGAACTCATGTAAGGTTTGCATCGGTGTCTTGATTATGTCCACTCAGCCACCTGTGCTGTTACTTTTAACTACTGAAAGCGTGTCTTCTTTCTGTTAATACTAATGTCATTACTAATGTCACCGACGATGGGTCCGACGAAGTATAACTTGGCTGTGAAATGCAATGAATCCGATGATCAAATTTCCGAATTCGCCAGGACGAACGCATGCTTCCATGTGATACGATCCTCAGGTAGTTATGGACGCGTCGTCAGACATTTGGCTTGTAACAGTTGTGGAGTTTAGCTGAAC
>NW_008774746.1:0-325 GCF_000715545.1 Opisthorchis viverrini
AAATGAGTTTATATTCGTTAATAAGGACTTACCCTTATACACCATGCATTACGTGACGCTGACGTACCACCCAACCGGGATACCAATATGTAACCGGTACAGGCTAGCGAATATTTTTTTCTCATTGTTACTAATGTGTCATATATCTGCATGTCCTCGTGCAATGCTCCTCACTGAATTGGAGACCTACTCAAGCCACGTCGCTGTCTGCACCGTCTGTTCAGTGAGGCAAATGTGACAAACGTGACAAAAATGTCCCATCAGACGCGGCATTTTTGCGGCAAAATATTCACCCACTAACGCGTCAGACTTTAGTGTTGTATAG
>NW_008774747.1:0-325 GCF_000715545.1 Opisthorchis viverrini
GACCGCGTTCTCTGTTGTCGATGCTAAGTACCATTAGGTTTAGCTCATGACAACTGTTGACGATTTAGCTACACACTTAAACGGCATACCCTAGTTTCATGTGATCACTTCCTAGGGGATGGTGAGTATGATCCCAACATAAAGACTGGGTTTCAATAGCTTTGGTGCGAAAAGCGTCCCCCTAGACTTTGTTTTGAGAAGCCATTTCACAACGAAATACAGCCTTATGAGTAGTGGGACAAAGTTGAAAAACTGAAGCACCATCCCAGTCGGTAGACTCAAAAGTGAGACACACTGGACCCGCAAGCAAACAGAATCGAGATTT
>NW_008774748.1:0-325 GCF_000715545.1 Opisthorchis viverrini
ACACGATGTCTGAAAGGCCCCTTCGACTGGTTCTTGTCGGATGTGCGTTTCTTGACTGAGGATTCAAACATGAAAACTGGGAAAGCATCCGGGCAGATTCATTTTCTGTGTCATGCACAAAAATGTTTAAACCTGTTGTTTGATGGGAACCAAATCGTCCATATCTGCTCATCTTTATCAACATGGTTGTAAATGGCAGTTAGCACATTTCGGCGTATAACATTTCCACATTTAATGGCATTTTCACTTTCCGTCATTACCCATATCTAAGCATACAGCTTCGCAATTGAAGTGTATGTCAATGAATCAAATTGTGTTAATAAAT
>NW_008774749.1:0-325 GCF_000715545.1 Opisthorchis viverrini
CAAGCTGAGCATCTGGTGATTTGGGACGTCCTGGTGGGCCATTGTTATCTCTGGTCTAGGGTGCATTTGAACTATAACTAGGCGGTGTGTGGGCTAAATATCCATGAAACGAATTCGCCGAACCAGCGCTTAATCCACGGCGGAGAATTCACCTAGATCCGGGTCCTATTTCCTTGTATTCCGATGTAGGGCTATATTTCGGCATGTGCACTTGTTCCTTCGATCAAGGAGTTCAGAAGACATACTTAACATATCCAACAATGGGGCAAAGTATCTTGGAACTCCGTTTCTGTCTTATCCAGACAGGTTTTCGACTAACCAAGTT
>NW_008774750.1:0-325 GCF_000715545.1 Opisthorchis viverrini
TTAGCCACAAAACTATGTACAATTTTGCAATTTCGGCCATCGAAAAATAGGAGAGCGTAGGAGACATAGACGAGCACTGAAGGCAACGGTATAATCAGTTAATTCGCAAAACTAAGTAGCTACGCAGTGAAAGCAATATCTTTGATACACAAGCACCGCTGACTGTGTAATCAGTAATCATTGACTCCCGTGGTCCCCACCCAGGACGGCCGTAGCTATCGACACAATTGAGCTTACTGGTCAGTGTTGTTATACTTTGTCCCCAGGCCATACACTGTCCACCTCTAGGTTGCCTCTCCTCAGAACAGGGCTAGGTCAGACGAGC
>NW_008774751.1:0-325 GCF_000715545.1 Opisthorchis viverrini
AGTACTTTGACGCGCTGCACAAATCTGCAATGTAGTAAAGTAATTTTAATGAGTTTAATTTGCCATGGTTAAAACAAATTAGTCATCACATTGCGATGTATGCAATAGATAATTTTATTATCTTTATCGATGAATTTACATTAGAAAATTTTGTGTGTTAAAACATGAGTATTTCATAATAATATCTGGCAAGTTTGAGCCGTGGGGAGCCAAGGGCTGCTTATACAATTATCTTAGCTCCACGCTTGCATTGCCAAACAAACATCACATAATCAATTAGGAATAACGCGCATAGGTTGTTTTAATGTTTTGTAGGCTATAATTA
>NW_008774752.1:0-325 GCF_000715545.1 Opisthorchis viverrini
GCATTGATTAGTGAAATTTGCGTAGAGATATCCTCAGTTTTGCATTTCTTGCTGGAGCTAGCCGCAAATATCTAGTGCTACAGCTTGTCTATTGTGTTATGTATTTCTGCAGACAGAAACCTGAGTTCAAAGGGGAGTTCATTTAAATTTTTCACCCTTGTCACGTCGCCTTTGAGGAGCATTTTATCTGGAGCACCAATTCATGCATATACATCTCCATAAAGGAGCAAATTTATCCTCATAGATATCGCGGATCACTAGTGCATTTGATCAAATAGTTTGATTTTGGGTCTGATTTTTGAGTACTAACCGGCAGTCAGTCCAC
>NW_008774753.1:0-325 GCF_000715545.1 Opisthorchis viverrini
GAATCGATGGTGATTGATTCCGACATCATGGTTTTTCCGTGGAGATATTACATCAGAATATCAAAATCTCAAACATTAACTTGCACGGTGTCTGTTCAGTGGATAATGCTCTGGCAGCTTTTCCAAGTCTACAAGTGTTGGAGCTATGTGTACCGCTACACATTCTTACTCTCTTCTAGTAAGTAACTCATATTGAGGCCTTGTTTAGTTATCCACTGCGGCATTTTGTCACAAAATTTACTAAATGCATTCGGAAAGCTGACGGATTCCAAAGGATTGGGAATACTTTTGACCCAGCGCATTTGGTGACTTTAAAGTTAAAATC
>NW_008774754.1:0-325 GCF_000715545.1 Opisthorchis viverrini
GTTGCAACCTAAATAACGACGAATAGTTTATTTGTTCAGATTAAGGAATTTATGTTTTCCAAACGTTTCTTGCAGAATGGTAGAGGCTCCAACTTGTTTGTTACTAGACGTTTTGTTTTGAGTTCATGGGCCGAAAAAAGCTTGAATAAATTTTAGAAAGTTTTGTATTCACGTGTGTACTATTGGGGACACTGAGCTAGATATCAATGCCACAGCATTCAGGGGATTTTATTCTATGGGTATGAAATCTTGATATCATTTTTCAAAAGGAGCATGAACTAACTTCGAGCGCTGCCAGTCTCCAAAACCCACCTATTGCAGTCTA
>NW_008774755.1:0-325 GCF_000715545.1 Opisthorchis viverrini
AAAAAAAGTAACTTTGAGGAAGGACTGTAAGTTCATCACAGTGCACTCCAAAACGACCAATTTAAGTCGGACTAATTTCATTGAGTGGCAATATCGGAAATTTTTTCTGTGACCACCTATAAGTTGGATGAAAATGAAGTGTAGTAGTGTTTTCGTGCGCATTTAAAGATTAGGGACTGTTTTATCTTTCAGATTTTGAAATAGTCACAAACTTGTTCGCCACTTGCAGCCTATAGTGCACATTCTCCCGCTAGATCTGTTTGCTTTATGCGAGTATATCAATGAAGTCCCGCAACCAGCAGATGGAAAATATATCCTTGAATTG
>NW_008774756.1:0-325 GCF_000715545.1 Opisthorchis viverrini
TTTTCCGAAAGTTTCCAGACATCTTGCTAATAGATAGCACCTTTTCTACAAACCAACAGAAATTTTTTGCTACCAGTGACTTATTGCGGGTGGTTGTCGTGGGTCTTGCTGCAGCCATTGGTTTTCTGTTGCGGGGGACTCAGAATGACGTGAGAACCTTCCCACCGATTCTCACGCAAGTGCGTCAAGTTTGTTGGTTCACTGGACGTCGGTATCGCAGCAAGTGGCGTAGTTCCCTTTGTCATGCATTTATAATACACGAAACGTAATACTATTAAAAGTTTTCCACTGCCTGTTCATCCAGGCGTTTTTATGGCCACACGTA
>NW_008774757.1:0-325 GCF_000715545.1 Opisthorchis viverrini
ACATATAAATCAATCAAACTGGCAGACACGTACTACACCTGCTGAGGATTAGGGGGAATGGGGCCGAAGGTGATGAGGTTTGACGGGCTGTTTATATCCTAAAAGCTGCAGTGTTCGTTTGATGGTTTGCGCCTTTGTCAAAATTCATGTCCTGCAGGGTGAGCGAGACGATAGTTTTCATCGGTTGGCGGTGAAAGATGGAATCCTCCCATTGTAGGTTGGATTCTTACTCTAAAAACAAGTTCAGGAACTTCTGTGACCGCAATTGATCTGCTGGTCATCCATTGTCAAATACAGTTGGCAACGACTGGTGTGAATATTTTTT
>NW_008774758.1:0-325 GCF_000715545.1 Opisthorchis viverrini
AGTAAGTAAGTAGGTTGATTGGGTTTTACAATGATATCTTCATGCGATATTAATAAAAAATGTGCTAATATTCCCCCTCTCGCACAACTCTGGCCGATGATCAGAACAGAAGAAATTGGACCAGCATGTTGATCGGCCGAGCGGGTGCTGATTCCTAATTGTCTTCGCGTGCGTTAACACGCGACCGGCAATTGCGAAAGGTATGGTCTTCAACAGACAGCTGATGATCGTGACAACGATCACTGTGATGATAAAGCGCGTGGGACTGACTGATGACTCAGCTCTGGTCTTGTTTTGATCATGTGTTCATGCATTGCTGTCTGCT
>NW_008774759.1:0-325 GCF_000715545.1 Opisthorchis viverrini
GATTTGGTGAAATCGTCATGTTCGTCATGGGTGGCCTTGCAGTAATTCCAGATATGTCCTACCATGGAGTTGGAATCGCGTAGCCGATAGCACATTGACGACAAGAATAAATCACCCGTAATACCCAGGCAGTGAGGAAATGTTGAACTTCCGTCATACATCTCATCCTGCAGGAGAAGTTGAGATGGAGTTGAGCGCCGATGTACTCTATATAGTTTTCCTTCACATTTTCAGCATCGAGTGACTCCCGGAACTGTGGAGAGTTCTAAACTCGCGGGATCCATAAGTCCGAGGTCTAGTCCACACCGGATCACCTCAGGTGACG
>NW_008774760.1:0-325 GCF_000715545.1 Opisthorchis viverrini
TTCCTTTATGAAAACGTTACTTATTTGGTTGCTGAAAACTCCTGGAGGGCCTATGACCGGTTCAACCCTTGCTGGGGAGGATCAGTTGGGCGTGGTCCCCGAGTTATCGCAAAATTTATATCCTGCTCGAACATCAAAATGTACGCAAACAGCGAAACACTCATCCGCAAGCTAAGCTTATGTTGACGATAGATCCACCCGAAACACTCGTTAACGACATTCCTCGAATAGATTAACAAATCAAGAATGGGTTTGGCAGGTATTCGGGAACGATGTGAAGCATTACTATAATTTTATCAGTGAAGCGTTTCTCGCGAGTAGTAGG
>NW_008774761.1:0-325 GCF_000715545.1 Opisthorchis viverrini
GCATTTTATTCTCTTTTAAGTTATCCGCAGAGATTTTAACAGCGAAAGGTTATCTGTTAACATTGCGCATTTGCAGTGTGAATTTTGTATGAAAGGTTCCCTGGAAAACTTAGCTCTCATAGTTTACTGTTGCTCCTGAAGAGAGTTTGCAATTGCAACTCAGTGTCGTCGGAACCTATAAAGGAGTTTACAAGGTAATCACACAAAACACCAATAACATACTCATCAAGCGTTTTTTTCGTAACGGCTGAGGATTTCAGAGGGTTTGTGAGATCCAACTGAGAAAATAAAAGGACCAAGTGAAGGGATAGTAACTTTAGGTCAG
>NW_008774762.1:0-325 GCF_000715545.1 Opisthorchis viverrini
AAATCTAGAATCTCCCCTGTTTTTTGAGTATGTGAACTGCAATGGATGAAAGATGTTTAGTTAACAGTTGCCTCGACCATCTGTGCTCCCGGAATACTCTCAGTAGGTTTCGGAATATCCATCCTAAACGCAACGACAAACCGACTTGAAGAATTGGCTACACTATTCACCCTAGGACTAACGTCTGTGATCACAACTGTAATGCAGACGGATTTATATCAACGAGCATGTTGATCACTGAGTTCGTCCAAACAGCAAGTGCGTTCTCCCCGCCGAATAAAATCGAATACAAATCTATTTGGTCTTCATGAGAGACTCAACTGAA
>NW_008774763.1:0-324 GCF_000715545.1 Opisthorchis viverrini
GGGTTTAGTGAAATGTGGGACGTGTAACCAAATTGTTGCCTTAGGGGGCACATCATAGAGGGCATTCACGCGTTCAACGGGACTACAAGTTCATGGTTAAAGGATGTACTTGCTTGTCTCCTCATTGTATGTGAACAAAATTCAGGGGTCTAAAGACAATTGTTCAGGAAAAACCCATACACTTTTGGGCAAATATGTAATCGTAAAAGTGGTTGTTCAGCTTCAGTCAAGGCCGAAAATCCTACAGGACTACGCGGTTGTTTCGGAGCTAATCGTCCATAACTTTGGAGTTATGAGTTGATATTATTACTAGTGTTGAACTCT
>NW_008774764.1:0-324 GCF_000715545.1 Opisthorchis viverrini
TTGGTTTTTGTCCAAGTGTTGTGCACTTGAAAATGAAGCGCAAAAGCTTTTGATAACATCATTGTGATCGCCATGATGCTCTCTCGCCTGTGTCAACTGGGTGAGTCCACGAGTTGCGGATAAACTGTCTGCCAAATTGTTCGGGTAAAAACCTAATTAGTCTGCAAGCATTCTGCAGTCAAAGAAGGCTGCCTGTGAAGTGATTATGGCCTCAGTTCTCCTGTTTGTTTCCATGATCTATATTGAGGATTGACACAACTGCTGCTTATTTACCTCGTAGATTCATTGGTTCGCTTGTGAAGGGGGGTGCTCAGCGGTTTGCCT
>NW_008774765.1:0-324 GCF_000715545.1 Opisthorchis viverrini
CGTTTAAACCGCTCGGCAGGACACGCCAAGCAAACGCAGTTGGCCACGTGTTGCTTCTGATACAAAATATCGGCCTTTGAAAGAGGCAAGCATTGTGGACATGGAATCTTATTCAACCTGTGTTCGAATGCATATCCCTACTTAGGCGTCACGGAGCATTTGGTTCCGACGAAATTCGGCCTGCTCTGATAAAAAGCGGTGTTGAAGTCCTTATTGAGTGTCTGCCTAACCGACTTACGTCTATTAAAGAATCAAACCGTCCCAGACAATTGGAGGGAGTCGATAACAAAGCTCCCTTCGAGTATCGTAGGCAGAGGTCTCACT
>NW_008774766.1:0-324 GCF_000715545.1 Opisthorchis viverrini
AGCCGCACAATTCATAGATTTGGTGCTAAATTCACTCAGGGTCACTGTGGATTCCCGCCAGCTTTGTCTCATATATTTGAGTCCATCCCTATTTCGACTGTGATAACTTTCCAAAATTGTTCCTATGAATGTATCGCGCACTTCCTGTTTTGTTGCACCTTTCTCAGCGTCTGAACAACATTTCTAGAGCACGACAACCACAGAGCTCTTCTGTTATCTCGTAGAGACAACCAAAAAACAACCAATGTATTCTACTTGGAATCATCGATAAGATGGACATTCTGCCAGCCTCAAGACGTCTAGGTGCAGCAAGCTGTTCTCTGC
>NW_008774767.1:0-324 GCF_000715545.1 Opisthorchis viverrini
GCAATAGAACTTACGCGCTTTCAACTGGCTAGCCGAGCACGAAAACAGCGCGAAATTATTCAGCAGTCGAACACAGCTTTGCAAGTCCGCAGCTGCGACGTCCGCTTATCCATGATAAAAGTCTTGACCGAATATATCCCACCAATCCTACCCTTGAACAAGTAGAAAACCTTGCGCAGAGGCGCACAATGCTCGCTTTCCACGAAGGCATACTTTACTGGTCGGCCGATGCCCACATTATCTGTCACAGAAATGTATACAGCTTGAAGGTCAGGGGCTCCAAAATTAGTTACCTTAGACGGCTGGTTTCATGTGTACCACCAA
>NW_008774768.1:0-324 GCF_000715545.1 Opisthorchis viverrini
CACAACAACATACAGATACATCCAGAAGAGATATTCCGGCCATCACGTATATCCAAATGGTAAAGGTTCAGTTGGGAAGTAGTTTGATTTGTTAAGAACTGCAAGAATGTACTTCAGCTTACAGGCCGACGCCCCGCGAGTAACAAGTACCAGAGCGCGGGCATCCTACAAGTTTGAACTTTCTTATGCGCATGAGTGCACTGTTTGAACAGCTTCATAAGTCTGCCGACTTTAGCTTTGACACGTTCACTGCAATTATGTCGTTTGTGTACGAGTATTGAGGCACTCCGTTTCTTGAAATGTACTTAAACAATGAGTAAGGTC
>NW_008774769.1:0-324 GCF_000715545.1 Opisthorchis viverrini
TATGCAGAACTCTGTTGAAGATGCTGCAGTGCGGTAATAATCTACGTACTAAATTTGGACATAAAACGTTTACATCACAAAAGGAGATACCTTATAATAATGGCATTCAACTATTTTTAATTCAGCGGTCAATCAGCACCACTGCAAACTGTGTGCTTTGGACAGGTAATGTCATTGCTTGATGATGTTGGAAAGTGGTGTAAACCTTGATGAAAGGAGGAAAGTTCATGAAAATAACTAATTATATTTGAATATTTTCTTCATGCGAAACATTTAAGTCTTGACAAAAATGAAAAGTGACCCACTATGTTTCCCAGATTATTA
>NW_008774770.1:0-324 GCF_000715545.1 Opisthorchis viverrini
TTTGCAGAGAGGAATTCGGGAATTTCGAGCTGACATTTTTCTGACAAATACTTAATCCCATTAGTTTTTACTCTATCAAAGACAGACAGCGCAAAGATGAAAACCTTCTTTGCAAATCCAGTTAATTCTGTAACGAGACACAAATCAGTGTTCGAACTCTCCGAACAAGTATTCAATCATGCCTTATGCCACTTGAAGTCATGTCAGAAGGTTAGCAAACAATTGGCTAACCAGCAGTAAACCTACCGATTGTTTAATAAACTTCTCTTGAACGAAGAGTTCTCTGTTGGCTCCAAAACATTTTCGATCTGGCCGGAAACAGAA
>NW_008774771.1:0-324 GCF_000715545.1 Opisthorchis viverrini
CCCAAAAAGCCAGTTGTGTGCTGCAGATATTAACATAAGTCGTGTGCGACCAGTTACAGTAAATATCTACCGCACGGTTATTTTGAGCTAGTTGGAATTCCGATGCATAGTCGTCAGGCTGGATTACTGTGGATGAATTCCATTTCACAACCGAGCTTTTTTGACAAAAATTAGTTTAGTTGCATGGAATCTAGTTTTCACCTGGAACGACCGATTGTCTAGATGTGAGCGTTGCACAAACTTCATCTGATCCGTAGAAATCAATTCCTAGCCAGGAATTGACATTCAACTACGTCTGGCGAATATGCAGATCGCTCACGATCG
>NW_008774772.1:0-324 GCF_000715545.1 Opisthorchis viverrini
AACCACGGTTTCAGAGTAATTTTGGGTTTTCTTCTAGCCTCCGGCCAAAAGTCACCACGGAGAAATTCCGCAGCCGTTCCGCGCCTAAACTAGATCTTTCATACGCTTTAACAAATTTTAGCAAAAACTACGAATGGATAGGGAGATTTTTAGAGTTTGAGCGAGTACCCTTAATCCATAAGGCTACGGGCTAACTAGTTCCGCTCAAACTATAGTTTCAGATTTATGTTGTTTATGCGTCTAAGTTCATAATTCGAAGATGCACTCATTTGAGGTCGCGCTCATGAAGCGCTGAATTTGACTCCGTTTGTTTCAGCGCGATTG
>NW_008774773.1:0-324 GCF_000715545.1 Opisthorchis viverrini
TGCACCAGTGCAGAGCACGGTGTTTTTCTTCTGGAAAGCTGCTCTTTCGTTAGTCGCGTTCAGAATCTTTTGAATGAATTCAGATGTTCCTGCTTTGTACGGAATAACATCGGTCTCAATCCATTCCTCAGGTACCCATTCTAAGGGACTTCTTGTCAAACTGGTTGGGCATTCAGAACCCAAAGATTGTTCTTTTCTTCAATTCGGGTCACTTCTTTAACACAAGGGGCTAATACTCTCCTAAACATTGGTGAAGCAATACTAGCGGATACCGACTTAGGATGGGCGAACGAGAAGCTCAAGTGGAACCAGTGGTGGAAAGTT
>NW_008774774.1:0-324 GCF_000715545.1 Opisthorchis viverrini
TGATAACACTAAATTGTTGGGGATCCGGCCTTATTTTTATCGCTTCATACATGCAAATATAAATTCTCAGAAGTGTGCGATTATCAAACGTACAACTCGATCGATGACATGGTCACGAGGCTCGCCCGAGTTACAGTCGAACGTGGACGATCAAGAAAATAGGCATCGCGGTTTGGTTACAATGATGTATTGAACTATCGCGCGCGTATCTCAGCTGAAATGTTTGTCCGCACACCGACATCTCTAATTTCTATCGCCTTTGTTCACTGCAGAATTTATATAGATTCCACCCCCTTATGTGTTTTCTGTGTGGTGTCGATACAC
>NW_008774775.1:0-324 GCF_000715545.1 Opisthorchis viverrini
CTGACCGCAATGCGTTTTCAGTTATACTTCCGCAAATTTTGTGAATGGTCAGATGTGCAACCAAAACTAGATAGATTGTTGGAGGGAACAACACTCAAAAATAGGGCCTTGGTAAATACTTTATTTCATTGGAACACGTCAAATCCCTAGGGCTAAGATTATCCGGTATCAGAGTATAATATTGAACTCCAACATTGTGGCGATGCCGTCAAATCAGTTCGCAGTAGGCCGCAGTTCCACTGCGTGCCTCAGTGAAAATGAGTCTGATACTTCCATTAGATGTTGAGCGGTACTATTCACATGCCGTCGTTTTGATAAAACTTC
>NW_008774776.1:0-324 GCF_000715545.1 Opisthorchis viverrini
ATGAATATTACACTGTTTACTTGTTGGTTTCAGAACGTCAGAGCATGTTGTCTGGGCCTATTCAAAATTAGACTCCTCTAGAGACTCTTCGGACGTCTCACTTATAGGTATTCCTCGGAGTTACATTTAAATGAAGTTTCTTTGAATTTTTGAAAAAGCGTTCTAAGGTCAAATAGGAACATTGCGTAAAAGTTTTGAGTAACACCTTCATTGGAGAGAGAATATATTTTCAATCACGACACTTAACCATCACCAGCCTTGATCAGTGTTACTATGGAGAACACTGTTACTTTACTGCCATAAAACAGTCCGTTTATTTGAATG
>NW_008774777.1:0-324 GCF_000715545.1 Opisthorchis viverrini
TCATTTGGCTTGTATTCAGACGGAGAGTGTACAGGGCCACGTTATCAACCGAGAGTGTGCCATAAGTGTTCACCACTCCCTTGAATATAAAAGTTGTTGTTGTTGGGGCTACCGCGCAACTGTGACAGATTTCATGAGTGATTGTGTACACCTATGTTTGAAGTTAAGATGGCACATGCTGCTGATTCGCAGTAGTTACCACCGCAAATGCTGTGGACAGTAACATCCATGTTTTTTGACTTTCTCCTGGAATGTAGACTTAGGACAAAACCGTCTGAGGTCTTTGTAAGAAGGGGGCACGCGAAATGAGAAGGCGGAACTTTA
>NW_008774778.1:0-324 GCF_000715545.1 Opisthorchis viverrini
CCGCATGATATTCTTCTCAGGTAGCACCGATAAATCGCTGACTCATCCCACAGTCAAAGGACTATTGCAACCATCGAACTCCTGCGTCAGTAGTGATTGATACTTGGGATGTAAAATATATGATATCCGTTCTTATGTCCTCATAAATAACGACGAAACAACAGACAAATATCATCATCCAGAGGATCTACTTGACACGTCGCATGAAATGTAGGCAACTGAAATAGTAGGGTTTCCGTCCCTTTCGTGCACTTGCTGATCCAGCATTAGGATGCATTTTAGCAGTTGTGAAAATTCAGTGGTCTCAAATGCTTAGCACGTTCA
>NW_008774779.1:0-324 GCF_000715545.1 Opisthorchis viverrini
TTGGTCAAGTGAAGCAATACGTCCCAGCGGGCCGTATCCGTCGGTCCAGTTGACCAAAGAACCAAGAGATTTGATTACTATTGCTATCACAATAGTGATAACATAATAGAAATCACCGTTTCCTTCTACATGTCTCATCCATTGACGTCTTATAATCTGGTGAACAATCAATCACATGAATGCAACTTTATTCTATGTACCAGTCCAGCCGAATGTCCCACCATCATAGTTCAAACAGGTAGTAGTGACTTAACCCATTCAACTTTGAATACACCCAATCCGATTAACTGGTAAAATAAGAAACTCTTATTCCAACTTGTTAAC
>NW_008774780.1:0-324 GCF_000715545.1 Opisthorchis viverrini
AGACCAAGAGTCACACCTAAAAAGAGCTGACCGCCCTATTTTGCCGACCACTGTCTGTCCACCTCAGACTATTGGTTGATTAAATATACAGTGCAACAAATGAAGCACTCGTTGACTTCCCAACGAAATTAAACATTACCGGAGGTGGAGAATTCAAGACAGAAATGCTATCAAAACACAAACACCCTTGGTGATCGATTAGAGCACAAAAATTGTTTTTACTCATGCCTCTCACAAATCACTGCCTGGTGGACTATACGAATACTTCGACATCTATAGAACAACCTCGCCAGTAATGAATATTTCAAATTTCCCCAGTCTTCC
>NW_008774781.1:0-324 GCF_000715545.1 Opisthorchis viverrini
CTGTTGCTCGCTTGTTGTTCAGAGCATTACAATTGCGTCTGAAGCTTCTTACTACTCCGCTGTAGTAGGAGTCCGGATCCGACAAAATGGCTGGGGATAGCATATCATCATAGTCCGTGCATATTATCGTTACTCGCTGCGTGATCGAAACCGTAATAATCAGCGAACGCGACTCGAGTAATGGAGAATCGTGCATTGATCTCATCTGTCACTTTATTCAAAACTTATACAACTTAAAAGATAAGCAAAAAAATCCATAACTTCGAATGCCTCTCCTTGGATTGTGCCAAGGTGAGTGGGCACCCTGGCAGTATCCCAGCCCTC
>NW_008774782.1:0-324 GCF_000715545.1 Opisthorchis viverrini
CTCTCTGTTTCGCGGTCTCTCATGGGTGTATGGCACCGGTATTCACACCCAGTCCATTGCTGTCGTTGATGAGTAATGTTGGCTGTGCTGAATTCACTGTTTAGCCTGGGCAGTAAGTTCAAAAGTCCTTATAAACCAAAACGTCTGAACAACGCCTCCGCAAAGTGCACAAAACTCACGCGTGAATTTACGGAGTGATTGTGGTGTGTGCCTCCAAACCTTTCCAATGGCGTAGACTACGGCCCCGCTGAACACCATCGCCAGACCAATCACTGGTGAGAAAAAATATAGGCGGGGCATTTGAAGATTTTATGAAAGTCTGTG
>NW_008774783.1:0-324 GCF_000715545.1 Opisthorchis viverrini
GAAACTAGCAGCGAGTTTTGGCCATTGTTGGTGATTCTGTAGCTGACGTGGGGAAAATCAAAAGATCGCAAAAATACTCAAACCAGCGAGCTGAGACGTGTTGTTACACCATAAAACATGATTTTCCTGTCTACGGAATGGTGCAAACCAAGCGACTAATAGGCCAAACGACCTTTTCCCTCTAAGAGGCTTGTCGTGATACGTGACACATTGGTCCCGCTACCATCAAGCACTACTTCATCAAATTTCATTGTTTACTGCTGACTGGTTTTTAGAGAATGGAAGGAGCCCACCTTGTTTGTATATCGGGGATCCGGGACTCAG
>NW_008774784.1:0-324 GCF_000715545.1 Opisthorchis viverrini
CAACCAATGCGGTTGCATCTGATACTCAGTACACATCAATTTCAATTCAAGCGAGTCTAGTCCTGCTTGCTTCAAAGTGCAGACAGATAGATTAGGCGTCCAGGCTTGCAGAATGATTTCGAGATGTCTGAGAATGTCAGCGCTGGATGACGCGCTTGCAAAACCGATCCAGGCCGAACAGAGCCCTAACTGACAAGAAGAGAGTCATTTGTGGGGAGAGGGGGGAGAAAAAGTAGGTGGAAGAGAAAGAAGAGAGACTTCAGCAATAGCCTGTTTTCGATCAGCCACTCTCTACTGTATGCAGCGAGTAAGGCGATCTGGCTG
>NW_008774785.1:0-324 GCF_000715545.1 Opisthorchis viverrini
ATGCTCTTAATTGCATACAAAGTTGACGTTGACAGCGAGTGAATCTAGCCGAATTTCTAGTTTATAATCTTCGTCTGCAACTAGATGTATCTACTGAAAGAGGCCGAAGATGGCCGAAATCGATCATGGATGATCAGAATTTTCAGCAAAATCACGAATTGTTCTATGTCTAATTCATTCATATTTGTCCGAACTTGAACAACAAAACTACCAGAAAAAATGAATTTGAGAAATTACAAGCTATGTCTTTGGGAGACATTTTTGAAAGACTAAATTCTATCCGATATTTCCTAAGATAACATCCTAACATATTAATTTAGCCAG
>NW_008774786.1:0-324 GCF_000715545.1 Opisthorchis viverrini
ACATTTAATGCCAAAATTTAAAATAACTGAAGTCAGGCTTATCACATATTAGGTCAAGTGGCAAATGTGTTATAGAATAGGTGTTACGTTTTTGAAACTACTGTGTTTGAATTATTGCTTGAACCAACCAAAATTGAGATCCAGCGCTCTAGTCAACCATAATTATCACCCATACAGCAATAAAATTAATTTTGTGGGATAAAACATGATAATGGGAATAAAGTGATGTCGCGCAATCGTATTCCCTAATAATTGTTTGGTGAATTTCCAATGAGAAATTCCTTAGCGTGCGGTGCTCTATCTCAAATCGTTAAAGATCCCAAA
>NW_008774787.1:0-324 GCF_000715545.1 Opisthorchis viverrini
AGAATGTCATCCTCTTAATGCTTTGAATCACTGCACAAAACAGATCAATATATCTTGTCAAGTAAACACTAAGCTAACGTTACTTCATTGTGGAGATGTAAACTAGATCTTAATAGGTATACGCTGAGCGGTTACATAGATTTACTTGTGTACGTTTGTTCATGATCCATACATGTTTCCTGAGCCCTCCACTCTTGTGCGTTCAAGCTGCTGGCTCAAAGGCTAAGCTTTGTTCATTTGTTAGACAAGCAGAAGGCCACCTGTAAGGACCATACGATCTTCCATAATCTCTCAGCTACACAACTAATGTGAGTTGTGCACATG
>NW_008774788.1:0-324 GCF_000715545.1 Opisthorchis viverrini
ACTTTTCGTTGTATCCATCCGGTGTCCTGTGTTGCGTACAGGGCCACGACTGACAATGTATCGCATTTTGCTTATTCCATTACTACGTAAATATGAAAACTAGAACGGTGTGTACGGATTACACGGGTCATATGGTCGGGCTCCTTTGAAGCGTTTTTGACTCGCGTTCGATTCTTGTTTCGTTCCAATTCTTTGTCTCATATTCTTATGTACTATTACCCGGAGAGCATCACTTTTCAACCTCTGTGTTGTTCAAGGGTTCATTGTCCTTCAAACGCGTGACGGAAAACTGTGCTTCAACTACGAACAAAATACCTATCCCGC
>NW_008774789.1:0-324 GCF_000715545.1 Opisthorchis viverrini
AGAAGAGTTGACGGCGCCGCAGTAGATTAAGGACCCGGCGGATCCGAACAACGCCAGCACCCGTGGAAGGCAGCATGAACGGATGGTATAAAAAATCGTCGAACACATAGATGAGTAGGGGTTGATACACAGGACGTACTGAAGTTGATGATTTACCGTTTCAAATCATCAAGATCCGGGTGTAGAAACAGTAGTGTTTATTAGTTCTACATACTAAAGATCGTTCTTTCTGTGATTGGGCCAAACAAACTCACGTCAAAATACCGTGTGTTGTCTTGGAATAAATGAGTCCGGGTTTGTCTGGACGCATGCCCAGAATGAACA
>NW_008774790.1:0-324 GCF_000715545.1 Opisthorchis viverrini
CTCACCAGACACCGGAACACACAAACGAAGGACCGATTTGTATAGATTCCTGCCTTGGTACTGTTAATAGTAACCTGTACTAGAAGAGCATATTCCACCATATGATGTCATCAGCCAAAGCAACTCAGATCCACATTTAAAAAGGTGCAAGTCGGCTAGTACAATTTAGTAGCAGATACCACCAAATGGAACCGCCGAACAGACGTTCTTCTAAATTCGTGTGTTACCTTGGAAACTGAAGGTGAACCAAGGTGCCAAAACAAGGCGGATTGCTTGAACGAAGATAGCTTGGACAAATACACGTATATTTTGTAATGCGCTACT
>NW_008774791.1:0-324 GCF_000715545.1 Opisthorchis viverrini
AACTGAGTTCTGGAAAATATTTTTGAACCGCATGTAAGTGACTTCTCAGAGCTGAAAGGAGAAACAGATGATGAACAACATAGCACACATTAGATAATGGTCTTGCTAACCGATCTATAAAAACGACAAAGATGGTTCTGTCGAACAACCTGGTCACCACTAGTACACAGAGTACACAAGTAATGTATAAATTAGGCTTGATCGGTATAAAGTCAAGACTGCATGCGGACAAGCAAAACAATTGGTATTTACTGGGACGTAGAAAACCAATGCCTCAAAGCGAAACGGTACGTTATAAACCATCTGACACTCGATCTCGTTTGC
>NW_008774792.1:0-324 GCF_000715545.1 Opisthorchis viverrini
AAGTAATTTCGACCGATGATTCTTAGATAATCATCGACCTTGGGTCCCATTTTTTCTGAGTCCTTCAAAGTGTCTTTTTGATCACCTGGGATACGTTACCTCCTTGGGATAGGGTCCTTCTAAAATGAGACTTAAGACAAGCAATGGGAACCCTATCTGAGATTGCCATTTTTATTGTCTTAGAAATAGTGAATAATGCGGCAAGAAGACAAAGGCTGTGGGAAGTCGACATTTCGCTTTTATCTCTTCAGCAGCAGCAATACGTCAAGTTGAGGAGGAAAACAGGGTCAATTGCACGGTCAGGTCAGGCTCTTAAATCCCACA
>NW_008774793.1:0-324 GCF_000715545.1 Opisthorchis viverrini
GGGTACTAAATGTTCTCTTTCGTCTTCTTCACTTGCCACACAAATTCATTCGCTGTCATCTCTGATATGTTTTAAGGTTCCAACCTTTAAAAAAATTTTCTCATTTTCGGATAACATTACTGCTTGATTGATTTCGCCAGAGCAAACGTTCCCCCGATATAATTTGCACTCTGCGGTCCAAGTGTTGGCATTACAAACTGCAAAAATATAGCTTACCTAAATATTTATCCACATTTCGTGCAAAATGGTTTTGAAGGGGGAACAAGTTACGAAACCATAATACCATAGGCTAGCGTAAATGTGCGAGCGAATGATTTGGGCTTT
>NW_008774794.1:0-324 GCF_000715545.1 Opisthorchis viverrini
AAAATTTTAGGAACTCATGCATTTCGAGGACCACCTTCAGGATTTCATATAACGAAGAATCAAACAAACACTTCCTGGTGGTCTAGCTGACCCGCCGGTTGTAGTCAGCTATCGCCCGCACCCTATTTTTCTAAGCAAATTATCAGTCGTGAGAAAACGTTTGGGCAGTATTCTACCTAAATTATCTAATCGGCTTATTTTCTAAAATATACATTAGGTTGTGCATTTTAGAAACCGAGCATAAATGGGAACACGTTTTCAAACCTTCCCACATGCCTTACGATATTGCTCCTTCGGGTAACCGGATTCACGGATATATTCGAA
>NW_008774795.1:0-324 GCF_000715545.1 Opisthorchis viverrini
GAGAGTCACATTCATGCGCATGAGTTGGTAACCGGTCTTTGAAGTGCATGGTAAAACTATGGTTGGTGGATATCCTGCAAGCTTGCCTTCCCAACTGAAACGAACGTTGAGCCCTAAGCCCACGGCAAGTGATTCGTGTACGGTGCCAGAAAGAGGACAGTGCAAGGTAACCTAATGCGAAATGTCGCAAACATCGTTAGACTGCAATGAAGTTGGAGGAAACGCCGCATATGTGAAGGTTAATTTACAAAGAAGAATTTTCAGGGAGATTTTATAAGCCTATAAACAAGAGTGAATAGTATGCAAAAGCCGATTGGTTATACA
>NW_008774796.1:0-324 GCF_000715545.1 Opisthorchis viverrini
CCCGACATCTGACATGCGAGGCGAGCGTGCACTCACAAAGGAATGTGTTCTTTATACCTTTCGATCGCAGCCCAGCCGAATGATGTCTCGGTGAAAGCTTGCGAAATTCGTACCGTACGTAACAATGTAAACATCCAAACAAGGACTGGAATCCTAGATCCGCGAAAAAGGTGTCTGTTGGTCTTCCAGCTGAGCCATCCAAGTTTAGACTGAGTTCACGAGATGTCATAATGCTCCGTATTCAGGGGAAAGAACTAGTATTTGTCTAATGTTTAAACTAAGAACGCGCTCCTAATTTGTTGCAAAATGCCAATTGTGGTCAAC
>NW_008774797.1:0-324 GCF_000715545.1 Opisthorchis viverrini
GCTCTTTGTATTCCCAGACTTTCGGACGTATGAAAATATATGGTGAGCTCTGCAAAAGCTTGCGTGCATAAAGTGGTGTCCGGCTGGGATGTCCAGTTTCACCATTGCTGTTTAACATTTTGAACGATGAAATTATGAGTCGAACGCTGAAAGGTCTCCAGAACCTGGTGTTCAAATAGGCTGTGACAGAAACCTTGTCGAGCTGGAATATAAAGACGATATCGTTCTCATGTTCCAGGAAGCGAAGGGGCAAGAGTTCTTGGATGCACTCACCAAAGTCATCATACCAATGTCTTTTGGTTTGCACTTTGCACCCACAAAGTG
>NW_008774798.1:0-324 GCF_000715545.1 Opisthorchis viverrini
GGGATCGTATGCATTGGGAATACGCCTTCGTTTTCATCTATGTTCACATCAGAGACAGTTGTGAAGTGGTAGAAGAGTAATTGTTCTTAGAAAATCCAGCAACGTACGTATACGATTCGACAGTATTGGACCTGGAGTAATAGATTTTTCGACAAACCTCAGGTCTCACGTTTTTCATCAGGCAGACAAAATAATGGAAAAAAGAAACTGCGACCGAGGGTGTCCTATTAATTAGGGTTCTTGTATGGTCAATTTAAGCATAAAATGGTGAAATTCTGATGGATGATGGCCGAACATTTTGGACGAAAGCTAATGTTGTGGGTC
>NW_008774799.1:0-324 GCF_000715545.1 Opisthorchis viverrini
TACTTCTAAAGAATAATGTGGATTCTGAATTGGATGCTTTGTCTTTGTAGCGCTTCAGTCGCAAGAGGAATGTCCGGAACGAGACCACCAAGTAAGCGCATTGTTCGTAGACGCCACAGCAGCTTTTTCTCCACCTTTGTTCAATTTGATAACCATAAGTGCAGAAGGATTGCGAGTATGGCTCACTGAGCTCAAAATAGCTCAGCTGTCAAGCCGCGAAATAATTGACTGGTAGGTTCATGGTTCTAATATAACCCTGGCTTCTCAAATGAACCTGTCTGGGCACCTCGTAATGATTGTGGTGTGCTAGCACTAATTCCCTTC
>NW_008774800.1:0-324 GCF_000715545.1 Opisthorchis viverrini
CTCCAAATATCTTTTCACTTTCTTTTGGTACATGTATTGTCATCAGCAAACAGTCATCACCTGATGTTCACCCGCGGTTGAACTTACCTTGTAATCAAAAACTGGATCCGTAATTTCCTGGTTGTGGACATAGTTGCACCTACTGAACGTTGCATATTGTATATACAGACCAGTCAGCTGACAGACAATGTTCTATTGGGACCACCAATGAGCGCAGCTTTTCGGACGGCCATGTTTTCGTACCTCAGATAGCCTCAGATGTTTCTGCTTTTGGGCAATGACCGCTTGGTCTTGATGAAGCCAATGGTTCCTTCGTTGCCCATT
>NW_008774801.1:0-324 GCF_000715545.1 Opisthorchis viverrini
CAACAGTTGCGGACGAAGGCCCTGAAACCCTTTCAACGTCTAGCTGCTGTGAAACCCGAAAGAGGCACGGGAGCTAATATACTACAAGGCTTCCGAAGCCTAGACAAGAGCAGTCTAGGTTCGGAAGTTGGGTTCGAACCACAGACCTTGTGATAAGCAATTTCGCGGCACTTCCGAGGTTCTAGTTGTAAATTTTGAGCTTGATTCAGTATAAACAGGCTGCTAAAGGGGCTATTCAGCAGACCAAATGACAGATAAATCTTATTATTGGTGGCAACATTTTTACTATTCGTGGGATTCCAAAAAAGCTCGAAAGGTAGAGAG
>NW_008774802.1:0-324 GCF_000715545.1 Opisthorchis viverrini
TAGCTGTTTGTTAATAACGCTCCATTCAACATTTTACCTGGTTTGCAACGGGTGTGTATTCGGCCAATGAATGTTCTGAATCTGAGTGGCGCAAAGCATGGTTTTGCAGCACAACATGCAACGTGGGAATCGGATCAGCACGGTTCACCTACAGTCTTTGCAAATTTCACAGTCAATTTTACCTGGTCCCGCAAACGTCGCATAGAATCACCGTGGGTAAATGAATGTTTTAACTAATGCATTGCGGTTCCTAATGAAAGTGGCATGTTGCAAAAAGTGGAAAGCTTCTAAATTTAACCGTTCTTTGCATTGTGGCATGAGGCG
>NW_008774803.1:0-324 GCF_000715545.1 Opisthorchis viverrini
GTGGACATTTTTCGTGAGTTTACATAAGGTAAATCGACCATTTATTCCCCATCAAAAAGGCAAAATTTTAGAATCATCCTTACACCTATATCACCTAATTACACTAGTCTGTCCTAGCGAGTGCCCTCACAGAATGTCACCCTCAAAACGTCAACCCTAAACATGCAAAATTAATTCATGAAATGTCATGCAATACAACAACCACTGACAAACTATTAGAAGTTCCCCAAGCCTATTGAACAAGGCAACTTTTTCATCTTTAAACATGTGCTCAGGTATTCAGTTAGTTGTTGGTTACTCCCTGTTGTCATGTGACCTTGTGGT
>NW_008774804.1:0-324 GCF_000715545.1 Opisthorchis viverrini
TTGTCAAACATTTCTTAAGCTGCAGTTAAACTGAGTATCATTTCGTCTGTTTGGGTACACAAGGAATATACAAAAATATGGGATTTCTTATAATAGCACCCAGAGTACCAGAACTTTGAAATAGATGCATTACTCAAGTTCTCAATATTAACCCACGAATGGCCACAATAATTTTAACTTACTTGCTGAATCGCAGTTACATGCTCTTCTATGGACTAATATGTAGGCCCACCATTCTCGGGCGAGATGTCTAAATCGTTTGTTCAAGGACATGCACGCGACTGACTAAAACCTAAATTTACACCAATTTAGCTCAAAAGGCTC
>NW_008774805.1:0-324 GCF_000715545.1 Opisthorchis viverrini
GCAAAGACAAAAGAACCGAGGCAGGGGGAGCATCCAAGCCCAGCCTATGACAAACATCTGAGGTGCCCAGGCCACGTCACTCGGTCGGACAAGCTGTATAGGAATTGACAACACGAACGCTACTGCAGCCGATTGGCTACCATGGTGCTCAGTGCTCCCAGTCTAGCGCAGTCAGGGCACATGGACATCATTCTGGGTAGCATACAGCACCTATAGCGTACAAACTTTTCGATATACCTTCACTCCCCTCCGCCACCTCATCACTGTAGGCCCTGTACCCAGGATTTTGCATCATAAAACCCTCGGAACGTAACTCGCCTTCAC
>NW_008774806.1:0-324 GCF_000715545.1 Opisthorchis viverrini
TAAGTGCGGACCGTTCGACTAGTAGACTTGATCCAGACTGATTACCAGGACTACGGCAGGTGAAATCAGATGGGAATAAGTTGATATTCTAGCCGATCACGTTTCAGTGCCCAACTAATGTGGCTTCCGGTGGTACGCTCAAAAATCAACAATGTTCTTCGCCGGTGTGCTTGTACATAATTCAAACTGAATAGTTTTCGCTTTGTTCGCCGATCCTGGCTGTTGGATCGCAAACGACACATCGACAATCAAGTTGTCATCATTAGTGTGGGCTTGAAGTGGTGAATCATTCCTTTTCTGCTTGAGCTTATATACTTTTCTAGA
>NW_008774807.1:0-324 GCF_000715545.1 Opisthorchis viverrini
GCTACAGCTGAACGCTTTCTTTCTTACAGCTGAGTGGTAGTTATTTATTATGCAGCAACGGACCTCCCAGAGCGGAAGCTTGTTCTCAGGTGGTGAGGTAACCCGGTGCAGTGACAAACAAATCGATCATTTGAATAAAAGCAAACAACAACTGAAGTGACAGTTGCCTTCATAGCATCTGCAGGAAGAAATATCAAGTGCACAGAGATTGGAAGATGAAGGCTCAGAGAACAGTTTCCTTGACTTTCATCACGAGCGATATCGGGATGAAGTTGTAGCGGACATGTTGAGGTAGACATAATTGGTGAGCCCTATTTTTTATTG
>NW_008774808.1:0-324 GCF_000715545.1 Opisthorchis viverrini
AAAAAAACACCAATTGCAGGCAAACTTGGCTCCGGCAAAGGTCTTTACTGGATCTAGCTGAATCTCTTGTTTGTTAAGTTGTGCGTAACACAAAAAAAACTTTGCGATTTTTCCACAGCAGTGACTCATTCCTCTGCGATGTGACAGATGCAACATTAGGGTATCAACTTGTGAACCAAAAAACTTGTGTTCAAAACTAGCAGCGGATGAGCTCTAAAAACTGTTCGCAGCACAAAAAAGTCGTCAAAAGCTGTGTTTATTCCGTTCACTCCAATGAACCGTGACACCATCTTCCATGAGACATGATTGCGGAAAACCTCATTA
>NW_008774809.1:0-324 GCF_000715545.1 Opisthorchis viverrini
TTTCGTATCTAATGTGTAACCGTGATGTCGCTCAGCAAATTCACCGATTCGACAAAAACCCAGTGAGCATGGCTGTTCTGACGAAGTGTGAAGTAGGCCACTGGTGATGCAACCCAGAGTAAAAGCAATATGATCTCAATCAATGAAAGGCTTATGTGTATAGTTCACCACATAACTACTCGAAACCCTGTTACCCGTTTGTTTGTTTCGCTGGGCACTGGAAAATTCTTGATACATCCCCTGGCGCTTCACTTGTGCAAATATGAATAGACTATTCTGGTGCTCACACAAAATTTACCGCCGTGACAGTCGTTTGAAGCCTAA
>NW_008774810.1:0-324 GCF_000715545.1 Opisthorchis viverrini
ACTTACGGAGCTAGCTTTCGCGTGCTATGTGTCAACAAAAATCCTGCATAAGCCCGCTTATGTGCCTAAATGGGAACCAATTGCACGTCACAAAGAACTTCACCGCGATTCACGTTTGACAGTTTCGAGGTTTAGAGTTTAAAAACGTTCCTTGTCAAATTAATTTTGTTACACGTTCCAGAATTCTCTGGGCAGCAAATCGTTTCAGGGTCAAAGAATTAATGACTAAATCAACCGAAACAAACATTTAGGTGTGTTTCTGTGACACCTGAGAACGGCACGTTTAGGCTGAAGCTGTTTCAGGCGGGCAAATGGACGAACATT
>NW_008774811.1:0-324 GCF_000715545.1 Opisthorchis viverrini
GCAACCCGGCTGATGGCATCACGCGACGGTAAATGTGACATGAGATTATTTTTGATTGTCCAATTCATGGTTGTACGTGAGCTCAGATATAGCCAGGACGTTCACAGTTCGACGGGAGGAAGATGAGGTTTGTCGACCATAGCCTTTGGTTCAAAAGCCTGACCCAAAGACAGCGATGTTTGGCTAGGAAAGCAGTTGCGTTACATATTTCAACCCCCAAACCTGAGGTGCCAAAAGACTTTGTTGGCCACATCCCTAAGCATTGACCAACCTGGTTTGAAAGATTGCGAGTCACCATCATCATTATTCATCATTGTCAGCTGT
>NW_008774812.1:0-324 GCF_000715545.1 Opisthorchis viverrini
TACTGCCAGCGATTTCAAGCTTTGCTTCCTCTGGTGTACGCTACCAGTGAAACTCCTTGACTTTGCCAGCCATGTTGTTTGCAACCAGGGTGAGGAAAGCACACAATGATACACGAAGGCTACATATTGGTTGCTTATATCAGTGGCTATCAAAGGAAACTGTGGGACTTAATCTGAGCGCCAGGCTTGAGGCACTAGTGAAACATCACAATGCGTCCCACCCGTGGCGAATAAAACGAATGCAATCTCACAGTTGCAATTTTCCAACCATGGACAAATATGCTTGCCAAATTGCCGGATGATGATTAACATTTAGGCTGTCAG
>NW_008774813.1:0-324 GCF_000715545.1 Opisthorchis viverrini
TTAATATTCATGATTGTTCTGAGTTCTCAACCACCACTTCGAGATACAAACAGTGGAATCCACGATCCGGTGTAGTTTTGATTGACATGGAATTGTCTCAGCTCTCGTGTTTTCTTCGCATTGTATGACAACGAAGGGCTGATTCAATCGCTCTTCTGTACCTTGCTTCATCCGCTTTCATTTTCTGACCAGCACGGGATTCAACGAATCGGACTAGCTACTCGTGAAGGCAAGTTTGTCGAAGGCTTCTACACTGATCGCCGAACCTCGTCTCCCTTACCTGGAGGCTCGAATGGCAACTATCTGGTAAAGTTTTCTCGCAAC
>NW_008774814.1:0-324 GCF_000715545.1 Opisthorchis viverrini
GGCTGTGCTTCCCATTATATTGATTAGTGGACATATCTTACAATCGTCAATGCCCTGAAAGTCACCAACATACGACAAAAACCTTGGTTACCAAAGCGACAGTTGGAGATAGTACTACTACCGACAGTTTCGACTGACGCTCTCATCTGAAAAGCCAATTCCCCGTCGTAGTGCAGTTATTCTGGCTTATCCACACTAATTGACCTAGATACTAAGCTCGCGTTTCGTTAGACCAGAGGCACTGGATTCCAGTAGGATTCCTATGTGTTTCAATCATACCAGTCACCTCGTATGGAACTTTCCTTTTTTTCGTGCTTACCGCAT
>NW_008774815.1:0-324 GCF_000715545.1 Opisthorchis viverrini
ATTTCAAACCCCGACACATAGTTTATCTGGCAGCCTTCAACGGTAGCATTCTGAGATAAGCTGTACAACAGGCTCATCTTGCATGCACTCTAGACTCACTTCCCATCGACGTTTGCTGTCCCTCTGAAACAAGGATTCAGAACACGAGTGCGGTTGATTAACTGAATCCCCCATCGGCTTCTTCTCGCTTCCGGTTTACGCACCTCTGGTGATCCAGAAGCCACTGCAGCTGATTCCACTGAAGTTGGAACCGTTTTAAGCCACCGAGCTGAATGGTCTCTGGTTGAATGGCTGATAGTTGATAGTCACCTCGCGCTAGAGAAA
>NW_008774816.1:0-324 GCF_000715545.1 Opisthorchis viverrini
AGGAAATCAATATGACTTTTCCAGATATTCTATTTTTTGCAATTCTGACACAAAAATGTCATTGCAAATGAATAATTCATTATACAAAATAACGTCCGTTCTTAGTACGTCACAAGAGTATTATCCAAATGATTCAGCGGAAAACATTATATTATAATTGCTAACATAGTCGCTGTGGAAACATTCAGTGATATAACCAGATAACATTCAAAAAATAACGAAAAATAGCGTCATTGGGGAAAATACATTCAGCGGTGGCGGAATTACCGGATTATGTAAAGTTGCGCGAAATCACGTGAGTTGACGCTAGAAGGTGAGGTGTGC
>NW_008774817.1:0-324 GCF_000715545.1 Opisthorchis viverrini
TGCCGTTCATCGGCTTCCATTCACCTAAATGGGACGAACGAAAAAAGGGTATTGCATTGCTTTTTTAGTTCTCAGCGTGGGATGGTAAACTTGCCAGCGCAAGGACTGACATAAAAAGCGTCTAAAAGTTTTTTGAACTGGGTACTAGATGCAACATCAGCAACCGTCGGAGGAGGGTTAGTCCATACAGCAACTACCCAAAATGAGAAAAAATGTTGCTCAATAAAGGCGTGCACTATGAGTTTGAAAATATTCTCACCATATCCACAACTTGCACTAGTTGGGTACACGGTGAAAAAACTTGTTGGCCAAACCTTGTTCAAA
>NW_008774818.1:0-324 GCF_000715545.1 Opisthorchis viverrini
ACACTTGTGTTGAAATTTCAGCGTCAGTGAATTCCCGCGAAAATATTCGCATTGAGGATAATATATCAGGCGCAGCCTACGATGTGCACCACTCTAGATAAGTTCGAAATGTTTTTTGATGGTCCAGCGATCGACTACATGGTTCATCCTTAAAGACAGCATACTTCTTGAATCTGTGTAAGCAAGTTGTGGAACTGCATCCCCTCATATAGATGGTTTAACTTAATGTCACAGTGAATTGATAAAACACTGGACGCACTCATGTTCATGGCTACACTAAACCGGAATGTTTGGATAGCGCGCTTGGTATGCATACCCATAAAG
>NW_008774819.1:0-324 GCF_000715545.1 Opisthorchis viverrini
TACGGCCAAAAGTATAGTCATAGTTGTAGCTGAAATATAATTAGGGTCATTTTTCCCACTTCGTAGAATATATATTCCCTAGGGTGACTAAACTGGTCGATGATTGGTGTGTGTTGTAAGACAGTCGTGCCTGTTGAGATGAAAGCTATTCAGACGAGGCTGATAGGGCGACAAATTATGCAATCTTTGTAACTGATCTAAAATAACTTGACACGTTTACCGTAAGAGTGTACAATATTTGAACGGGTTTGGAAATATTTGCCATATTTTCGAAAGTCTGGCAGACTGAATGGGGTTTCTGTCTACTGTGAGGAGTTAACAATT
>NW_008774820.1:0-324 GCF_000715545.1 Opisthorchis viverrini
CATGTTAATTCTCCTGGAGCAATCCACCAAGGATCTGGGCTAATTAGCTAGGTTGCTATCCACAAAATCGGGTTTTCATCGAATAACTCAACTTACAGTGCTTCTAGGTGTTTATGGCGTTAAATGGTAAACTAGATTAACCAACCTTGACCCCCTTTCCGTGGCAGGCTTGTCACCCTAAAGACGAGACATTGAATCAGCCTTTGTGAAGAAAGCTCGGCTGTCAAGGTGATCAAGCAATGTTAAGAATTCATACCCGGGATAACCAGAGGAGCTTCGTACGTTCTGGGTCACCCGTGTCAGACGGAGATCAACTGCATTGCA
>NW_008774821.1:0-324 GCF_000715545.1 Opisthorchis viverrini
ATCAAAAAGTTCCTGTTTGAAGCAACAAAGTAGTATTGGTGGACAAGATTAATCTGGCTTTTCCTTGACGTGGGTGCCGTCCCACGCTTTTAAGCATAGATAAGTTGATGAATGTTATACAATAATGGTGTGTAGTAAGAGTACAACCGTAAAAACGGGCAATTGCAAAGGACGCCTTGACTGTCTGATTGTTGGACAAAATTTCACCGTCCCAACGACACACAACAAGCATTCTATGAGGTTATAACGGGATGCATGAGAGCATATTCAGAGTCGATGGACTAACTGTAAAAATTTGTCTCTACTCTGGTCAGAATGAATAAG
>NW_008774822.1:0-324 GCF_000715545.1 Opisthorchis viverrini
GTTTGAACAGGGTTTGGCCAACAGGTTTTCACCGTTGATGCATATATCAAACGGCAGGGTTATTGTAAGATTTTCAAGCTCAGAGTTGAGGCTTTTATTAAGCGAAACTCGTTTCTCATTTCAGTTATTTGCTGCGTGGAATAACCTTCCCTTGACGGTTGTCCACGCTTAATCTAGTACACAGTTCCAAGCACTATTAGACATTTCTTTATGCGATTCCTCGAGTTGGGGACTCAAAGAGCACTGCCACACCCTTTTTTCGCCCGTGCCTTTCAGGTGAACGGCATCCAGCGAACAAGGGCAAAATCCACCCGGTAAACTTGG
>NW_008774823.1:0-324 GCF_000715545.1 Opisthorchis viverrini
TAGGTCAACTTGTCTGCCAAGTGTTAAGAATGTTGTGGCAGGATTCTGAAATGGACGTTCTGAGACGGATTTCCAGGATACAGTTGCATCTGCCGGTAACTCGCTGGACGATGAGCTACTCATGAAAAATAATTCATGGTTGTTTGATCAGCATTTCGAATCCGGAATATGCCATATCATTTTGCTGTATGAAACAACTGAAAGCAGCCTGTTAAAAATACAATACTTGGGACTCGATTTGTCACTACTTGCAGCTAGGTTGAAAAAATATTATCCGCAGTTGGAGCGCATTTGATGGTATCTCTGTGCAACTCAGCTCCGTAA
>NW_008774824.1:0-324 GCF_000715545.1 Opisthorchis viverrini
CACGGCCTGTTAATAGCTTGCTTATACCTAGCACCATTCGCTACAGGCTACATGCATATCCATTCATCACGGCTTATGTCTGTTGCTGTATGTCTTCGTGTTTCGTGAGAGGGACTTAGTATTGCCTGTAATTGCATATGGACAGCTAGGGCAGATTTCATGCTGCCGAGCCACATGGCTAACGTCGATCACATCAATAAATGTGCCAGTTAGTTCTTCCCAGGAAATGGTTAACAGCGTTCGGCTTACATTGTGATTTTCCGTTTTTTGTGTATGATTGTACTACACTATACGCATATCATAGGCATGAGTTTAGATAGCATA
>NW_008774825.1:0-324 GCF_000715545.1 Opisthorchis viverrini
GTTCTTACAGCTGCTACTCCTGCTGATGATAATGATGATGAGGAGGAGGAAGCTTGAGGAACTCCAAGGATATCCATAGCTTTTCTCAATTTGTTGACGAAAGGCTGACGACTTAACGGGAAACGATCGATACTTTTGTGGGCTCCACCGTCACGACAGTAATCAAGGCTTCGTATGCGAACTAAAAGAAATTCTTGTGCCAAGGTTGGTTGTTTGAATCAAAATGATTAATATGGTAATAGTCCGAAAAGTGCAGATATCATAATGTACTGGAACTGCAGTCAGAGTACAGCTGAGGCTGCGCTTCGGTTCTGTTTGACTGCT
>NW_008774826.1:0-324 GCF_000715545.1 Opisthorchis viverrini
TATATATGAAGTTGCAACACCCATTGCCAAGAAATGTTCTCTAGGTGGTAGTCAGACCACGGGAACCGATATACACCCAACACCCACCAAATGCACCAAAGCAGCCAGTCTTTACCTAGTCTGCCACCTGACTTCAGATCATAGCGTTTTAGATGTCTCTTCTAGTGTTCCATTTAGTACAAACTTTACTGCTCTCAAATAGTCAAATGTCCGGCTAAATTTCACCTCTTTTACTTGATCAGGAAACTGGACTGCTCCATGTTCATCGTGCCGTCCAAGGCAGCGTTGGACTGTGACAGACCAGTGGGTCACAGGTATGACTGC
>NW_008774827.1:0-324 GCF_000715545.1 Opisthorchis viverrini
TGGGTTTTCAGAGGCCAAAATTGGGGCTTGTAGGACGAGGTTGGACTAGACCCTCATACGTTGTACACACTTTTTTGCAAACAACAAAACGCTCGCTGCCTTTACGCTTGTCTATCATGTATTTCTAGCGGAAGACATGCAGTTGAATCAACTCGTCCAACCACTTCATTTACAAGACGCTCGCTGAGAATAGTATGTATTTTGAATGTTATTAAAAATATTTAATGAATAACTCCATAAAATGATTGAATTTTGCAAGATAAGTGGCGCAAAATTCCTCTTTCTGCAACTGCTGTCATAAGATAAGCAATACAGAGCTATCTC
>NW_008774828.1:0-324 GCF_000715545.1 Opisthorchis viverrini
CCGGTATAATGTTGCGTGGAAGAAATGATGAGAGTGACACCAGAGCCATTACAGGGTCCGTAAATGGGGGGAAACGTTGGTGAACATAGAAGAAGATACGGGTATAACTTTGTTCTCGGTATGCAAGCTGTGAAGTGACGCAATGTAATCCTTCCCGCCGAGTATCAATTACCGGAACGAGAGAAGTTTAGTGAGATCCTCTACTGATAGGTCACGTGCTCCGATCTACCAGAAAATGGAATCCCGCCTCGGGGGCGATGTTTGTGGAAAGCACCTCCACTCGCGATAGTGAGAAAAACGAGGGAATTGAAGAACGGCCTCCCG
>NW_008774829.1:0-324 GCF_000715545.1 Opisthorchis viverrini
GATGCGGCAACGTAAAGTATCGGCGAAGGCGATTGTATTCTCGAAGATTCGTGCGTGCACGTCTTCTGTCACCCTGACATCCTGTTTAACCCATCTTCCGAGGCCCCCGTAGCACACCACGACATAAACTCTCGCGCGTAGAATGACGTCAGGCATGCGCAAAGTTTTATTATGCCAGAAGAGTTATTCCTTTGTGTGTATCTGAGTATAATTGTGTATTCCATTAAGAAAAATCGGAATGTACGTGAAAGAATATGCGAACAGAGTGTGCATCGTATGCGAAAAGCATTGTTTGAATATTTTAATTCAGGTAGAATCTCCCAA
>NW_008774830.1:0-324 GCF_000715545.1 Opisthorchis viverrini
TTTGAAACGCATCTGTAAACTAATAAGTTATATGTGCCCACATAGATTACTGACCCGTTTTTCCTAGTTTTGATATCTTTATTATAACTTTCAAACTTGTAGCAATTACCGAAGTTGGAGCTAGGTAGCAAACATGTGATGCGCACATTCCGAACTTCGAAGTACTTTGTAAGGGCTCACATTAGCCTGTCTCTAATTCAAAACCGTCACATTTTGCAAAGTTTAGTAAAAAAACTACCCCATATGACAACAGCACAGACCATAAGTGGAACCAAATTCTACCGAAAGTATTTAAAGGTCGACCCTAAATTGTGACAGCAAACC
>NW_008774831.1:0-324 GCF_000715545.1 Opisthorchis viverrini
CTGTGTATATGATGTTCCAGTTCGTGGTACCTTTGGCGAAATGTGCAGAGCATTGACAGAAATATCCATATTCTGTTCTAATTGCCAGGTGGTGAGTAGTTAACAGTGGCGGAGTATGACGTAACAGACCCTTGCAGTGATGCACACCACTAGCCCAATGTGTGACCATAAAATACTCACCGTTGGTCAAGGTTTGGTACGATGTGATAAAATACTGTGATCGCCAACTATTTTCCTAGCTTGGCCTGGTGAATATATTATTGGCCATTGTGCACTCGATATAATCGACTTGGTACATGCGGACATCCAAACGGAAACCTGTCG
>NW_008774832.1:0-324 GCF_000715545.1 Opisthorchis viverrini
TGCCAGATTGCATCACCCGTGAATGTTGAGTGCGGAACTATCAGTCTCCAATGCCCAACGGGTTTTGTCACCCTGAATGATATTGTCTGCCAAAAGGTGTAAGAGGAAATTCGTTCCTTTCAGTCACCGGTTCTTTGACAAGTGTTCGGAACCGAAGTTGAAGGATCGCCTGGCAGTTCTGAAGGGTTCCTTAGCAGAAAATGGACTAAAATGGTTTGACAGATGAGAAGATATTCAAAACGTGTTCAAAATGATTGGTGTTTTCATGACCATTGGTGCACAACCGTTTCAATCCGATCCTTCTAACTCAAAACACGCCAAAGT
>NW_008774833.1:0-324 GCF_000715545.1 Opisthorchis viverrini
GTTTCACAAGGCCATATAAAGAGTACTCGTGCCGAACGACGGGCAAACTGTACAGAACTTATCTCGCAAGAGTGGGGAATAAGGAACACCTTGTTTTGAAAGTCAATCAACCAGGTCGTTCTAAGTTTCTAGTTTGTTTTCTCCCGGAATATTTTATCTGATCTACATTTGTCAGATCCCTTAACGAAGCATTTGATGACAGAGATGCTTCGTCCTCCACCGCGTCAGCATCCAATTGTATCTACAGTCAGTTGGTTTCTACATGAGCCATATAAATAGCTGTTACAAGAGTACTACCGAAGAGACTTCAGTAGGGGTGTGGTT
>NW_008774834.1:0-324 GCF_000715545.1 Opisthorchis viverrini
GTTGACCTAAGCTTGACGAGGTTGATGAAACGCTATTGAGAAGTTGCTCAGTTCAATTGAGTGTATGAGTTAAGTGCACACAGACTGTAGCCCAGCTCAGGAATTCAATGGTTGATCATATGACCGTTGGTCTGTTTGCCGTGCCTGACATCTAGCTTGCAAACATTTCTTCGCCAATCGAGATGACATCATCAGTGCGCGCACCGAAAGCAACCGAGTTACAAATATCCCGGTACATTCCCTCCTCAACACTCGTTATTCGGTTCGTATTTTCCTAGGCAGTTCAACCGCGAATTGAAAGTATCCAAAATTTTGTATTCACCC
>NW_008774835.1:0-324 GCF_000715545.1 Opisthorchis viverrini
TGTCATCCTTATAGCCCGTATTATACGGTCATCAGGGCTCTAGACTCACCCTGGACTCACCAAGCCTATTCATCAATGCCTTTCTTCCGTCAAAGATCTTGTAGCCGTTTCCCTCAGGCGTCATTCTGTAGGCAAGGTAAAAATGTTTTCAGCTGAGAGAGTTTCAAACCGTTTACTGGTATGCATTGTGGAATGCGACTGGAATTCCTCTCGAATCCGAGAACACGGCGTCCTGAAACACTGGAGTTCCTCAGTGACGACCATTCACTAGAACGAATACATGCTAAATTAAGTTTCCAAGAACAGTCGTTGTTTTTGCCAGGT
>NW_008774836.1:0-324 GCF_000715545.1 Opisthorchis viverrini
ACTCACCTGGAATTCAGCTGAATCTCTCTTTTCTAATGTTTTAAGCAGATCATTTATGGACCACTTTCGATGCGAATGATTGTGCCTCTAGAAATCGATACCGGGAGAAATTGCTTCTGACGCGAAATTCAACTTTGCTCATCTTCAATAGGAAGTCCCAGTATTTAAGGAAATCGTCTATACTGGATGTCGCCTGCAGCCCAACAAACTGATTGTATTTCAGTCGCCAGCCTATCTGTGTCTACATTAACTTTCGTACACGTGTGAGGAGTACGGTTTGGAAGCTGAACGTATAAAAACTCCAACTTTTCAATTAGAGATAAT
>NW_008774837.1:0-324 GCF_000715545.1 Opisthorchis viverrini
CGGTTTCCACTAGAGGAGGAGCGGTCGTTGGATGAATGCACAACGGTTGAAACCATTGTGTGGCCTGTAATATGTTTGCTCTGCCAGACAGACTGCTATGAGTTGCTCCATTTTCAACAAAATACCCATCTACGGCTTTATTTCCCCGAAATGCTTATCAAACCCGATGGTTTGCTGTCATATATTCCAGAGCAATAAGTGGAACAACTGTGGTCGTTACTCACCTGTATAGAAATAAAGTGACACATTGCGTAAAGATCACACATTTGAGGCTCCCTATGAATCATATGAAACAAACTTCACTTCAAGAACTGCGAGTGTTCT
>NW_008774838.1:0-324 GCF_000715545.1 Opisthorchis viverrini
CACGTTTTTCAGCCAACATCCTATCATCATACGAAGAGTTAATGAACCATTGGACTCTCATAACATCACTGCGGTATAGTCAAAAATGTTCTTTGAGTAAGATGCCTCCCGTGGAAAATGGGTTTAATTAGGACAGAACTTCCGAAACTTATTTGCCGAATCAGTCCGTCGAATCTAAAAAAATGAAGAAACCCCTTATAGTATTTGTCCGCTTCGGACCATACGTAGATAAAGTACGTGGTGTCCTCAAATGCTGCACACACAGCTAATATGCTGGAGTCTGGCCCACAAAGCGTGATTCGCCGATCTGAGGTATCTGCTGCT
>NW_008774839.1:0-324 GCF_000715545.1 Opisthorchis viverrini
GGATTCCTGTGTGTCCCCTTGTGCCTACCGTTTGGCCCAAACAACTCAAACAACACTAATATTAATAAATAAGAATCGCTTCGGAACAAAAGGTGATGAAAATTTAATCATTTCCTCCGCATCTAATCCGGCTGCGATTAAATTCCCTCATCCATACAAACGGCCACCAATACACTCTACTCACCGACAAGTAAACACATTTATCTTCCAGGTAATGAATCTGGAACTGGCAGATTGCTTTCTTATTTATCCAGTTGCTTGTTTCCTCCAACTTTCTTGAGCGATCTGAAGCAGTACAGCACTCCCCTCTCGGCGTAATTCAGG
>NW_008774840.1:0-324 GCF_000715545.1 Opisthorchis viverrini
GAATAGTTCATCCATATGTGGAGGTCTGAGGCACCCCGTTAAATGTGTCAAACTGGATTTAGCTAGTCACCTTGTTTGCCGCTACATCTCGTCTGCTCTAAGTAGCCAATCTCTTAGGGTATGACCTCAAGAGTATAATCTGCCGAGCATGAAAGTTTCCGTCAGCCTCCGTATGATGTAGTCCCTTATGCTCTCACTCCTCTGCGGTTTCATCCAACCCAGTCATTTCTGCAGATTATGTTCGGAGACGTAATTTCTTTCCTCCGAGCTTAAAAGAGACGCTCAGGTAAGTCACGCAACCGGTTGGATGAGAAAGCGCAACAA
>NW_008774841.1:0-323 GCF_000715545.1 Opisthorchis viverrini
TCAGAAAACACGTTGGAAGCCACTGCCCATTACATGCCATCTTGAAGTTCTTCTTCATGCCTGTCGTATGAATCGGGATTCCAAGAGATTGCCACATATTTGAACTTCCACAATCTTGTATAATCCGAATATATGTGCGACTAGGGCAGTTATTTCTGGCACGGTCATGGTGATGACCTGACTGGGGACCACAAGGTTTACTCCATCTCATTGACCCCAGAACTAATGCCCCTCAGCCAGCACCCAGGTAACGTACATCGCAACAATGCTACCATTTCCGTCTTTATGGTCTGACTGATCTAGGAACTCTGGCTACCAATAAT
>NW_008774842.1:0-323 GCF_000715545.1 Opisthorchis viverrini
TCCAGCATCACAATCCCTCACTTGGCAAACCACCCACCGATTCGCGCAAATTATGAGCAACTGTCCCTGATATCCAGCCGACCGCTATTCACTGAGCTCTTCGCAGCACGTAGGTGAAGTTCGGCTGCTGATAATTGAATCAGGGACATTGGTAGTAATAAATAACTTTGGTAACTGAAACGATGGTTTGACTTAGTTTGCAATACATTGTCGGATTACGAAGCGTTGAAGAGTTCTGGTGGAAAAAACCTGGACTAATATTTGCGGCCCTTATAGTGGTAAAAAATATCCTTTGTGGATGAATCCATCACATACCGAAGCTG
>NW_008774843.1:0-323 GCF_000715545.1 Opisthorchis viverrini
CAGACGTTCGTTTATTTTTTTTCGTTGTGGAGAAATACTGTTCTGTCGGGAACAGGGATTTCATCTATAGCAAGAAGGTAGGCGTTTTACTGAAACAAAGTACGGAACGCTGTCATCGGGCAAGACAAACCGACCGGACATCAGCTTCCTCGAGTTTAATCTACAGAGATTTATATCGTGCTTCTCTTAGTGCGACAGTTGCCAGGTTTTTTGACATCAAAGCGGGAAAGTATTGGACTCTTGGTCGACAGTGAACAGAGCTCATAGACAGTAGTCGTCCCTGTTCATGTTGAGCTAAGAATTCCGGACATATGTCACGTGTT
>NW_008774844.1:0-323 GCF_000715545.1 Opisthorchis viverrini
ATAAAACCTCAGCCCTGGGAGCTAGCTATCCTGGTATGGACTCCTCATAAGGGCAAATGGAATTTCCCAGCGCCCGAAATAAAAACATTGTGTTAATTCTAAATGTTGTAGCTTTGGAGCTGGGATGCGCCACCGGTCATCAACTTTTCATGTAGGATTCATATTTTGACGACAAAACCGTGAAATGAAAGCAGTTGTTGGAACGATTTTTACACATACACCGCGACCAAGGATTGCTCTTGAAAATGTAGCTCTAGGTGAATATCTGTGAGAGCATCTGGCGGTTCGAAGAATGACTTCATTTTAGGCACGAGGACGAACAA
>NW_008774845.1:0-323 GCF_000715545.1 Opisthorchis viverrini
GTGAGTTTTGTCAACATTCGTTCCGATCCAGTTTTTCTTTTCCCCGAGCAGGTTAGGCCAAACCAAATCTCTCATTGTTATGGTGTATATTTACACTGCATTGTGTTACGGGAATGATCAACTGTGTTTCGTCCATAAATTCGCAGTGGTCGTCATCTCTTGTGGCTTGCGTCTAAAAAAATTCCATCGATGTCTAACTGATTAGACAATGCACGATGCTGACCCACTTTGTGACTGTGCAACTTCAAGTTTCAAACGATCGACCAGTAACTGGTCCCGATTATTTTGATTTTGAAACGAAAACGCAGAGACAAAACATTTTG
>NW_008774846.1:0-323 GCF_000715545.1 Opisthorchis viverrini
GGGAGCCCCCTGTTCTGGAAAGTGTGGCGTACCAACACAGCCCAGACTTTTGCGAAATATTTTACACAATTTCGTCAAATCACATGTTGTCCATCCCACAATTTTCGTTGTTGGAAGGAAGCACGGAAAACACTCAGTTCAGTAGCGATGTACTGGCATTCATAGCTCAAGACTACGTCAATGCATCTTACCTGTGCGTGTCGTACTTGCTGCACGACTAAATTAACGTTCCTGAATACCTCGTTGTGAGTTCGTCGACGGCACCCGATACCAGCAATGTTTTCGATAAATCGGTTGAAGAAGACGCTGCCACACCATTCGTC
>NW_008774847.1:0-323 GCF_000715545.1 Opisthorchis viverrini
TTTTTTTTCTGGTGGGAGATCTGCCATCCCTAGGAGACGGTACGGTACGCCCTTCCGTTGGCTTTTGGTAGATTCTAATTTTGGATTAGTCACATGCAAGAGATGGTCGAGGGTTCAGATCTCTCTGGAGGTTCGTGACAAGAGCACTGTCAATTTGTTTAGGGTTCTATCAGGACAAAAACCGTCACTGGAGTGTACAATACTGCAAAGAGTCGAAGGGATACATGGTTATGACATACAAAACAAATGTGGGGGATACCTGTTTGACAAGTGGTGAGGACTCTCAAGTGTTTGACAGATAATATGTTGCTGGTCGTCCAAAA
>NW_008774848.1:0-323 GCF_000715545.1 Opisthorchis viverrini
AGTCGGTAAATTGCACAGGTATAAACCAGTCAGTGTGTCACCATTTCCGAATGTTTGTGAAGAAACAGTTAAAGCCGCAAATCGTCGTATCAGATCGATTCTCGGCTTCTTGTCCGAATTCCGCTTGGAACATGGAATTCTGGGACATTGAGCAAAATCTTCCAACCAATTCGTGAGACCCCAATGCTTTCAGTCCAAGTTGATCAATTTCATCTATAGGAGACTATGGGGATAGGGATGTAGTTCGGGATTGAGTTATGACAAGCGGGATATATTGTCCAATGAGAAGCCACATGGACGGTTGACTAGCCATGCTTGACCAA
>NW_008774849.1:0-323 GCF_000715545.1 Opisthorchis viverrini
TCATCACATTGATACGTGACCGATCAGTCAACTGCGTCCCCATCAAAACGCTCCGCTGAGTGAACTATCTTGCAGGACCAACCACCCAGGTCGCTTTTTCAACAGCACAGCATTTCACGGAAAGCAGAATCTGACGGAGTCAACTCCAGCAAAAGACTAACAAGTTGGTTCGTGAATTCTTTCAATCTTCCAAAAGAAATCGTGAAAAGCTTCACCTTTTTATAAAGCCGATTTCTGACTATCTGACACTCATTCAACCAACTGAGACAAAGTAAAACCGCTTTCTCATCTACGTGGGTTACGCAGAGCTGAACACTTCAAGT
>NW_008774850.1:0-323 GCF_000715545.1 Opisthorchis viverrini
TGTCCTTGCTGTCTTAACCACGAGCGAAATAGCGTCTTTCACTAAAGGATAATGGTGATCAGGAGTTGTTGAGCACTGCATTAACAAACTCATCTTGAACAACTTTGAAAGATATCGATACCTGACCCAGCCATGGTAATTATTCGTTCGCGAATGCTCCACAAACTATATCGACCGCACGACTCGACGCCCTTCTCGGAGAATTACCAAGCTCATTCTCTCATACAGTGGGACCGGGCAAGCGGAAATCAAGAGGTGAGTGATGGCGGTTCATCTAATCAGCACAAATCACCGGATCGATCTGGATGAGCCAATCAGAGAGA
>NW_008774851.1:0-323 GCF_000715545.1 Opisthorchis viverrini
ATTCAGTGAAACTAGCAAAGTTTGTGTTGTTGGGGTTCCGGGGCCTCCTAGATGGGATGGATAGCATAAATTAATATCGTGCTACAAGTGAAGAGTAAAATGGGCACAAGATGTTCGACATTTAGGGATGAGAATTCAAAACAAAGTGCTTAGTTATAATTACGAGTGGTTCAACCATCCTGAGCCTAAGAGACCATAATTTTAACTTCCGTTGAACGTGGGTGTTATTTGATTGTTCAAGTGACAGTGCCCCTTAAAATGTTTCGGCCACATTTTGTAGTATGGTGTACGTCTGCATGTTCATGCACCAACTGCTGGCTCAA
>NW_008774852.1:0-323 GCF_000715545.1 Opisthorchis viverrini
GTTTTCAACACCTGATTCTCTAACCAAAGTTGCCAGTCATCTTGTCCTCGCAAAGCTGATTTACTTCCGTCGGTAACTAACGAGCTTGCGCGAGCATTCGCGGTGATTTCGGATCGATTTGTTGCTTTGTCGATGGCCAGAATCAGCAGCACACTTTGGAACTACGTGTGTCGCCCTGTACCCGCTGCTCGTGGTCACGCTTGTTCACGCACCCTGTCCGTCACGATGCTGACCAGAACATCATCATATCCAGGGTGGCCAATGTTCAACAGATGTTGTCATTGTTTACCAGTAGGTGAGATGACGATCTGCGGTGGTTTTTC
>NW_008774853.1:0-323 GCF_000715545.1 Opisthorchis viverrini
CTCCATCCCCAATCCACGTGACGTCAAAGCTGGGTTCAGTGAGTAGATTTCCCCTGTTCTATCTGCGGATTCCAAACAGTATCTAATAGCTCCGATGTGATTGGCTGGTCCCGAATTGGCTGTCGCGTATTGTGGTTGGTCAGCTTAGAATCTGATTTTTGGTCCACTTTCTGGTATTTGGTTTGTTTGTTGAGTCTTCATTTCGGAGGTTCTGTTTCTCTGTTGCGATTGGGAAGCTTTGTTTTGCTTCGCGGTCTGATTTTGTTTCGTTTGATTGGATGATTGGGAAAACTCCCATTTTAGTAGCATTTTTTCTTTGATTC
>NW_008774854.1:0-323 GCF_000715545.1 Opisthorchis viverrini
TTTGGCAGATTTTTGGAAATCGTATTTGAGCTAACAGACTTGGTTATAGACATCACGGAGCACATAAAGTTCGTGTGTGTCCAGATACTAGCTAGCCTACATAAACAATATTTTTTGGAAATTCTGAAGCCATGGGCAAACGTTGTGTCCGAACAAATTTATGTATCTAATCTAATCTTACTGAAACATTTTGAGCGACTTGTTTTAGTCTCAAGAAAGGTCAGTAGATAATTTAGTGGATTACAAATGATGTTCAAAAAAACGTTGATCTAACTGAGATGACAGGTGTTAAATCTAGACAGTGTGATTCTTCAGTACCAGAA
>NW_008774855.1:0-323 GCF_000715545.1 Opisthorchis viverrini
TTTTTTTATCTTGGACGTCTACGGTCTTTGGGCACCATCCACTACTGCATATTGAATTAAATTCTCACTCAAAGTAAGCTGAGTTCTGCTAGTACAGTGGTAGTCGAATGGCACTAAAGTTTTAGGTTCAAACAGAGGAAAGTAGTGATTCCCAACTTGGGTGCGGTATCTCAGAATCCTTAAGTAATTACTCAGTTTATATTTCAACTTCGACAATAGATCGACCCACTTGCCAGTGTCTTCCATGCAGTGGGCTCCACAGAGGATAGAAAGGCGCTGGAAATTTTTTGATTTCATTTAGTTGGTTACAGAATTTATAGAAT
>NW_008774856.1:0-323 GCF_000715545.1 Opisthorchis viverrini
CGGTTCAAGCCAGCCCCTGTGAACTTGACTGTCCGTTAGCACTAGTAATCTGTTAGAAACATTGTCTGAATAGTACCTACAAGGCTTAGCCCCGTCTCGTGTCCATACTTTACTTGGTTCGCATTCACACGGTCAATGACTTTTGAGGATCCTCAACGTCTGATCGTTGAACCTGTGACAAGACTGGCAAACTCAGTGTATATGTGATCGACTTCGACAGTCGGTTGATTTAGTTGCTACAGGGCCAGATTGTAGCACATGGTGACAGCGTGATCTGAATCAAAGCAGCTGCTTCATGTCAAGAGAAAATCCTTCATAAAGGA
>NW_008774857.1:0-323 GCF_000715545.1 Opisthorchis viverrini
AGTGACTGTTGAAGCACTTCCAATCGATGACAACGTAATTTTTCCCACTATCTGAACTACATGACGGAGAATTTGTTGTTAGTGGTTACAATTCGTCCAGCAAATTAATCACAAACTCATTCCTTGCGAGGCTATTGGCCGAAACATCCATCTTATCTAGTGTGTACGAATAAGATAATTACAATTTCAAAAAAATGGGACCAGAGAGATCTTCATACATGGAGAGACAGCATCTTCGGTAGACCAAACCCAATTTCCAATGAAAGTATTCATCTAACGAAAAACCACTAAAGAAATTTGCTCTTCCGGGAGCTGCATCCTAA
>NW_008774858.1:0-323 GCF_000715545.1 Opisthorchis viverrini
TCTATATTTGTGCAATATTAACAAGGTTTTTCGCCCTAAATAAAGCCCACTTATGTGAGCTTTAGGTTCTGTCACACCATACGGCTGTGTAGTTTCATGCCTACCTGTGAATCCATGGCATTCATTGATGAGACCGAGCCCCGGTGTCTCTGGGAACTACGTTGGTACATTGGTCTTCCACCATAAAAGACTTCACCGCACACTACAGCAAGTGTCCTCTAGCCTCGCGTAGCCCTCGTACTTTTAAAACATTTTCTTCCATATCTCCAGACCGGGTGATTTCTCCTATTCAGAAGTGGAGCTAATAGCATATTTTTCCACCC
>NW_008774859.1:0-323 GCF_000715545.1 Opisthorchis viverrini
AATACTAACATCGGTTCGCTGATCCTGCTTTTTCCAGGTTTCAATCCAGAAAGCATTTCTAAAATAATAAGGAATTCGGACTCTTGTTCACCGAAATCGGAGTATAAAACTCCCTGCAGCCAGAAGACGTGCTAGGTTAATTTATTAACTCCTATTTAGTTGCAGCTGCACAAAAAAACTACTGAGGTTAATTGACTTTAGATTCCGTGACGACCATTGGCTCTATGCCAGTAATCCACAAAGGGATGGTTTCGCGTTTTCCGGCAAAGGACTGTGAAAATTACGCATCTCCCTGGCAGATCAGTAAGAATGTCTGAAATCAA
>NW_008774860.1:0-323 GCF_000715545.1 Opisthorchis viverrini
GAGAGGGGGAATAAAAAGTACGTGAAAGAAAAAGAAGGGGGTGTCAGATGTGCCCTGTTTCCGATTACACCCTCTGCTATGTGCAGTAAGTAAAACGACGTGACAGATGGCACCACTCGACGGTCGATGTGGTGTGAGTTTATTTATATTCGTGTAATTGATTGTTATAAGCAGGTTGGGACACTTCCAGGGCGCCAGCAACTATACAGAAGAACGATCAGGGTCCTCAGCCAAAGCCTTTAGCGCGAAAGCCTTACCTCAAAGCGGCGGTGTTTGGCGAGAGATGCAAGCGCATCTCAGTTTTTTACAGAACAAGCCACTCA
>NW_008774861.1:0-323 GCF_000715545.1 Opisthorchis viverrini
AGTCCTAATGCTTGAATAATTCACTGTCATAGCAGCGAAGACTTCCTTGTTCAAGTGAAGTCGAGCTTTACACAAAGCCTTCAAGCACAAACAGTTCCTTCATTCCTTTTGGGAATCATTTGTGTTTATCTCACAGAACTCCAGGAAGCCTAGAGTTCGCGATCTTCCAGTTCGTCGTTCGAACAGAGCCAATCACTCACCAGTGACTGATAAGCACAGTGAATAGCTGTCACTCAGACTGTACCACTTAATCGGACCTCGGTCAGCTGACACTCGAAGAGCAAGACAACACGTGATCATTTGACGTGGATTCCGTGATTAAA
>NW_008774862.1:0-323 GCF_000715545.1 Opisthorchis viverrini
AATGACATCAATGCATGCAAGATTCAACCGCGTGGAAGCGGTTACTGGTCATTCCGTTCTTAATGGAATACACCCACGATATTGCTGTTTACAGTTCTTGTCCCCGAGGTGCCACTTCTTGGCGGTTTTAACGCAATATCCATACCAGCTGTTCTTGGGCGCAATGCACTTCCATCCACCGAAATCCAAGCAAAGGCATTGAGGTTTTGTGTAAATCGCGACGTGGCCAACATAGGGATGATGGCCTCCCCAAGAATCATCAGTGGTCGTCCCTTAGGGTAAGTGAAGTCCACCAAAGAACTCGGAGTTAAATCAACCTGTCA
>NW_008774863.1:0-323 GCF_000715545.1 Opisthorchis viverrini
CAGATGAGTATTTGACAGGTACAACCCGTTCGTTCCAACAGGTAATGGGAACCTAATCGGCTGGTGGGTGTAAACCGACCAGGGACTGTAGCGCAGTTCAAGCGCGAGGACTGACTCTTCCTCATCTTCAGTTGAGATTTCGTCCTACAGGTGGAACCAATCTATGCTGAATAACCGAGAGACACGGTACAGCTGTTTCATCCTCACCGGGAATCATCAGCAGTGCGTAGCTCAAGAAAATCATCTAAACGGTTTTGAACCCGAATGGTAGTCTGAACACTCAAGCGTCCGGCCACGAGTGGGTGATCATCAGTGGATTGTAG
>NW_008774864.1:0-323 GCF_000715545.1 Opisthorchis viverrini
CGCCGATGAAAGCCAACAACGTATAACCATATTCGAAAAAAACATCACAAACTCGATTTTCAGTTTAAGCTAGGATGCAACTCCACCTTAGATTAATTTAATTTTATTGATAACTACACCAGGTCTCTGAGCCCCTTAATATGGGCTGGTATCCTGGCTGACTATCAAAGATATCCCAAGCACACCGTTTGAATAGTTTCAGGAAATCTGCTACCAATTAGCTTGTGTTGAAGAAGACCTATATACCGTCTTGCTATGCCAAAGGTGTTTTCACCAGACCAAAATAGTGAGCTACTCCACACTTAAGTACCAGTTGCCTGGAA
>NW_008774865.1:0-323 GCF_000715545.1 Opisthorchis viverrini
CTGGTATTCATTTCCACGTTTGCGGGCGACCGCGAATGACGCTCGCAAAGGTATTATGAGCTACTGCGTCTGCCCGAGAAGCTCCCGACTACGGCTGCATATTGTGGTGCGTGTGTCACGACGAAAACTTTTGTTATGCACAGGCCTGCACCAGTTGGAGTCTCAACACTCATCTGCGCATCAGGATTGGAAAGCAGCTTGTTGACCAAGGCGCTGAATTCTTCCACCTCGGGAAGCACACCATACCATTGATGTGACCGCCGATCGTTGGCTGATATCCCGAGTTGCTAAAGCTAAGGTGGTCTTCGGCAAACTCAACGCAC
>NW_008774866.1:0-323 GCF_000715545.1 Opisthorchis viverrini
CGGTCTCCATTTGAGCAATCGTGATAATCACAACAGACGATCTGTACATCTCCCCTCTCAGAAAACGTTCATTGTGATCACCGCACTTTACCTGCACATCTGATAACTGTCATGAGTAACATACTCACCGAAAGGGCATACCAGGGATCTCATTCAAGTAACAGGACAGCTGATTGCCACTAAATACACTGGTCACCGGTAGTAGACTGGCCACTCACGTGGGAATGGTTATACTTCCTTGAAAACACCGGCCTCTTGGACAGTGAACCACAATAAACCACACCGGTTAGGTTCGTACGCAGAACACATCTTCCTATGCAATA
>NW_008774867.1:0-323 GCF_000715545.1 Opisthorchis viverrini
ATGTGAAAGATGAATCTGCTCAAGTTATAAGGCCACCTCATTGCGTCGTTAGGTCGAGCGACATTTTGATAGTATCTTCCAGTTTTTGTACCCCAAAACCTCTATCAATCAATTCGTTAAAGCATCTGATGCGTGTAAGGGTACTGTTTTGATAACAGTTCAGGTTATCCTTCGTCGTACCAGCACACACCACAGAATATCTATCGACTGTAGACCAAAGTCAAAATTCAGCCAGTTCAACACTTCAACAAGAGCGGATATCAGCCAAGTCTGATTGACGTGAGAAGCATAGCCATCATCATCGTCATCGACAGCATAACGTC
>NW_008774868.1:0-323 GCF_000715545.1 Opisthorchis viverrini
GTGCTGGAATTGGGTATGCCGGCGTTTGTACGGAGTAACCGAGCTGTAACGTTTCAACTTGATTGGATACCCGCTGATGGTCGCCCCTGTATGGTTCGTTTGGTAGCGTCCGTGGAAGAATGTCGAGGGAGGTCCATCGCACCCTGTTCATTGTGTCTGCTCCCGCCCCAACAGACTAGGTGTGTGCCGACCACAGACTGTTTTTCTGTCCTTCCGGAACAGCGGAAATCGCTTTACAACGCGGTACCCACGAACGAACCAGTCCCGAACTGGTCCCCAACTGAACCACATTACAGTCAGTTATCGGTCATCATCATCATTGA
>NW_008774869.1:0-323 GCF_000715545.1 Opisthorchis viverrini
AAAGTTTAACAAACCAGGATCTTCTTGGAATAGTGTCTTGATTGATATGGTAAAAATGAGACAAACAGGTATTGTGAACGTTGGCACGGTATTTAAAAACATTGATTCACTCGGAATGGCTAATCAACTTTACATCCACAGGAACGATGTTGTGCTTTGCTAAGTAAACATAAAAAATTGGACAAAGCAATTCGGATGGGCCTGCGATGGCTGCTCGCCTACATTGAATCACAGCTTCCAGATTTGGAGAAACGCATTCGACTGGACACGGAAAAACAAGCTCGGGAACAGGCCTTGGAACGTGAAGCGCGACGAGAGCGAGT
>NW_008774870.1:0-323 GCF_000715545.1 Opisthorchis viverrini
CGAGTTTATTATGGAAAAAAGCATGCAGTTGAAGTGAGAGTTTTCAATCATGCCGTCGTTTGCATCGTCGTAAGCAGGAGGTGCATAGCAGACTGACATGTTACGGGAAGGTATAGAGGGCTCCAAAAGATTCCGCAAGCAAAGTGGTATATGTGGAGGAAGCCCTCTATCCATTTTTACCCAATTTCTTGATCGGCGAGATAATGAGACGAATGCTGAAATGTCCTCTGAACTCGGGTTTCAAATATCTTCTGGCAGAAGTTTTGTCAACTCAGAGCATGCAGATATCGTTGCTGTTTTTGGATGAACTGATCAAAATCTTC
>NW_008774871.1:0-323 GCF_000715545.1 Opisthorchis viverrini
GAGGTAATCAAGGTTGCCCAGTTATCTTTCGGAAATCGTCCAAACTGATAACTGAACTACACCTTGATTAACGGGTGAGATGGCTTAGTGGTTAGAGCGAGAATTTACTGACTGGAAGGTCGGTGGTTCGATCCCAAGCTCTGTTTCTCTACTTCCCCTGTCTAGGCTTGGACGACCTGGCAGTATCCCAGCCCTCGTGCTTTCTTCTGGTTGCACAACAGTTAAGCACCTAAAGGGTGTTACAGCTGAACACCTTAATCGACAGATGGTGTTTATTGAGGGTCTATTTCCCCCCAGCCATTGCAACATGCTCTTTGTGTCCT
>NW_008774872.1:0-323 GCF_000715545.1 Opisthorchis viverrini
TATGCAGGCAGATTAAACATCTTCTTCAGTAGATTTAGACGACTCGATCGGAAAACTAACTGAAACCTCTCAATTTACCGAAACCATGAGTTGAACTATGACTTACTCTTTGGAACATAATAGTCGTAAAGCGCGTTCAGATTTCCAACTGATGTGCAAAATGTTGCAATGAGATAACGTGATAAGCTTGAGCATCATAGATCAGAAGAGCGTAGTGCTTTGATTGATGTGGGTTATATCAAAAATATTGATATGGATCACTGATGTATTCTGTCATGTATTGTTAACGTTCAAAAATCATCGTTTAAATTTAATTGTGAATA
>NW_008774873.1:0-323 GCF_000715545.1 Opisthorchis viverrini
ATTGCAGTTCTGAAAATTAATTTTGCAAGGCTGTTTTCCTCGAAACGTTGCTGAGAGTAACTAGAACTATTCCACTGTTCTCTTTCTTTGCCTATACGAGAATGTGAATGGCTACACCCGCGGGTCTATTGACAACAAATAAAAGTATCTAATTTTCTTGTTGCGGTTTCCATCGATAAAACAAGGGCAGTTTCCTTGTTGCGTAGGGTAATTTGCTGTTCGTGTCCGTATTATCCTAATGCCCAACAGCAACAACTCAACAGCTTCATAGCGTCCTACCCTCGATATTCTAGAGAACGGTCACTTAATGCCTTCTTATTACC
>NW_008774874.1:0-323 GCF_000715545.1 Opisthorchis viverrini
AGTTGGTTCAGGTTCTTTAAATGAGCCCTCGAGGGATTACAAAAAAGCGGTCTGAGCACAAAGTGAGAAGGCTGGCTTGTTCTGAGCCTACATTTTGGCACAGGAGTTCAGAAATGTAAGAGGGAGTTTGCGACTTTGTGGGAGAAGTCGAATGGGAATGTGCGTATGTTAAACGTCCAGTCATGACCGACTGACATGTACGCTTTTCCCTTCTTTGTTCAGAATCTCGACTAGAATACATTTCCATCTTGAATGTAGCAGCGCTTATGCTGCGCTTTTGACGTGAAAGACGTCTTCGCACAATAAATCTGGTTTTAAGAATG
>NW_008774875.1:0-323 GCF_000715545.1 Opisthorchis viverrini
ATCTTTGTGCACATCTTACGGATGGGGCTAGAAAGCATTGAGTGAAATTTGGAAGGAGGACGCCACTGCACTTTTTCTCTGAGACGTGTGTAGATTCTGGAGAGTTATTTTTCAGTCTGCAAAGCTCTACAAACGCTTTGAAAACATTTTCAATCAACTCATTATGCTGGACTTAATAACAGGTTATTAGACCACATTGGCCGGTTTTCTCGACAGACCCAATGGGCAATAAAAACTCTTCATTTCCAGACCGCTTTTCCATCAACATTGCAATTGATTGTGCATCGCTTGGGATTTTTTTTACAGTCCGGCGTTTGTCTCTG
>NW_008774876.1:0-323 GCF_000715545.1 Opisthorchis viverrini
ACATAATGAATTTAACTTCGGAAACTGCTGAAGTAATGTGCACGCCATTTGTGTTTACTTTATTGGCAGTTTCTGTACATCAAAAGCATTGTCAGAAATGCGTCTTCTCCTCCGCAAGTCATGAGAAGATGTAGAAACATCGTGTGCCTGATTGCGAGCTAACCATACTATTGATCATCTGTTTGTTGTTGAACCGCACATCGCTCAAGAAATTTGTGAGATGCGCACTCCTGGTGATTTCTAACAAGGATGAAATAACTGAACAAAACTGCACAGATTTTCCGCTAGGTCGACTTCTTTTCGAAGATGAAATATCGATTTGG
>NW_008774877.1:0-323 GCF_000715545.1 Opisthorchis viverrini
AAATGACCGCCTAGATGTGACTCTGAGGAGCTCAGACGACCGAATTAGTCACTCATATCACCCGTAAGGATGACAGTACCTGTTGCTTGAAGAATCAGCTCAGATAAATCTCCATAAAAAGTATCCTTTTCGGTATGAGAGTTGCATTTTACTGATACATATACCAAGACTACAAACAGGCACCAGTTTTTATGTCAATCGGCAGTGAGTTTGATTGAAGTGTATAACCGAAAGGCGCAATGGTGCTAATTCACTTGAGTCCAATCCAGCAAGGTGCATTCCGCCCTGAGACTGAGTAAAACCCCCGCAACCCATCGTCTCTG
>NW_008774878.1:0-323 GCF_000715545.1 Opisthorchis viverrini
TAATGACATCTAAGCGGTTTGACACGAAAGCGACAAAAAATGGCATTGCCTGGACGTAACACACTACTCATTAAGTTGCTGGAAGCCAAATCTTCCGGCCACGAGCCTGTGAAGCAGCGTGATTAGCACTTAGCACACAACGCCAATTATCATTCGGTCACGTGATTCACTTCACGTGATCACGTAGTTGACTAGTGACAAGGTCTTAGTGACAACTTTTGCATCATTCTGCCTCCTGGGCTACTCCGTTGAGATAGTCATAAACAAGGCTTTGTCTTTATGGTGGTCACAACAGATGACCTCATGAAATATTCGTTCATTGG
>NW_008774879.1:0-323 GCF_000715545.1 Opisthorchis viverrini
TCGCTGTGTGGTTCCTCATGTGTCTATTGTGAAGTCGATGGGATGGTACAACGTAGTACTCTAGCATATGCAACCGTATATTTAGTGACCTACCGGGTTTGTTTTTAAATATCACTGTCGGCATCTACAAGTTTTAGCGTGCAGCCAGGCCCTAGCTATGGCCGTTTATCCAGTAGGAGTGCAGATGAGTTAAATCAAAGCATGAAAAATCCCCGTCGTCTCGTCCAAGGCTGTAGGTTGTTCAACTGGCACGGCTATTGTTCCACAATATTCTACCGGGCAAATGTAGATGGTGACCATGCGTTTGATCAGCTAATTAAAGC
>NW_008774880.1:0-323 GCF_000715545.1 Opisthorchis viverrini
TGTTAGAATCTGAAAGTACCATGCATTCCGTGATTCCCTTCATACTAGTTGCACAGTTCCGGCCGATAATCCTATTGTTTCAGCCTTCACGTAAATGCATATTCACAAACGAAACATGGATTATCAGGTGACCCAGTGGCTTTACTCTCTCCTTATGATCAAATCCTTATGGCAAAATCAAGGCCATCAACGAGGGACTTTTTGGATCAGAGAGAATTTGTTTTACGTGAACCAGTTTGGTGCACAATTGCTTCTAATGTTCCCATGAGGATTATCTCCGTGTTATTATCATTTGTATTATCAAAACGCATGCATATCTTTCC
>NW_008774881.1:0-323 GCF_000715545.1 Opisthorchis viverrini
AACAGATGAGTGATGGTTGTCTCATCGCATACCCGTCATTTTGGTATATATATTTTGGAGGATGAGGTGTGTAATGCCAAAGTGTGTGTCGTTGCAGCCGCAGCGAGTAACTAGAACGCATGACGGGGAGAAATATCTGACGGGAATCCAGGCTCAAAACTAAAGTGGATTAGGAGAGTAATAACTTGACTACGGCCAAGCGCGGTCCTCTGCCACTCTGTATGGCATAAAAGCACCGGGCCGTTCCGCACAATTAACACATGACAGCCTAGAAACATATAAAAAGGAGATTTTGTGTCCAATGGAACATCCCCCACTCACAA
>NW_008774882.1:0-323 GCF_000715545.1 Opisthorchis viverrini
CAGGAGGAATTTGTATGTCTAGCTTATATAATTGGCCTCTTTCATTTGGATCATTGTGGCCATCCAGGATAATTACAGATAACCAGCAGCATGTTACGAGAAGTTCCTTTTTTCTAAGAATAAACAAGAGGGGCTGGATATTGCTCGTTCAGTCAGTCGTTCAACAGCTGGCGATTGCCGCACACGAAGTTTAAGTCACCAAGGATAGGTTCGTGGGAACCAAGTCTGTTAGAAAATTTCCAACTCAATCGATGTCTTTGGTCGGGTCGAAGACGTGCACAATTCATAGAATGTGCAAAGAATTGGTTTGTGCCACACGTTTT
>NW_008774883.1:0-323 GCF_000715545.1 Opisthorchis viverrini
AAAAGTATTTGATACACGACCTTCACCATGGAACTTGCTTGAGCACGGATAAATTTGCAATATTCCAAACCAGATGAGTGATGTTCCATTTGAAGCAAATGACCTCAGAAATCGATTTTGTCCTATTCCATGTTATCTATCCTACTACTGAGCGTCACCTGCGTTTCAAATAAAACAATGCCCAAAAACATTCCCAAAATTTCAATTTACAGCATGCGTTAAACACCACGATTAAGAAACAGGAGAACGAGTTTCCTAGGTTATACCAACGCAGCCGTCATAGGTTACCTCCTCCTAGTTTGTTATATAAAATATTTCATCAA
>NW_008774884.1:0-323 GCF_000715545.1 Opisthorchis viverrini
AACTTGAAGCCAACGAGAAGGTGCTGAAAGGATGAGTTTGTGTGGAAGTGGATATTGTGAATGCAATGGCTGCTCACAGCCAGAATTCCAGTTTTGCAGGCCGCCGTCATCGCACTTACGAAATGCGTGTTTAGCATTCCCCTAAGTAGCTTGTTAAATAATCTCTTTAAGTAAGCTTCACATAAGTCAGTAAAAAGGATCCACTTCACACCAGGGGAAACCCGGTTTATCCATTTCAGACTACGGATTATTATTAAGTCATAGACATTAATCGCCACTGTGAACAGGTTCCGAAAATATTCAAATATGCGCAGATTTGAATG
>NW_008774885.1:0-323 GCF_000715545.1 Opisthorchis viverrini
GACAACCTGGCGGTATCTCAGCTTCGTGCTTTCTCCGGGTAGCGTGGCAACTACGCAACGAAGAAGTGTTGCAGTTGGACTATTTTTTTATTGCATTAAGGGTGCATTGTCAAGGTCCAATTCTACTCAGGCTAACAGTTTCTCCCGACTGGTTTCCGACTGCTGTTCGGTTGTCAAGGCATTTCTGACTGCTTCTTCTGTATGCACCACAGCAGATGCTACTTTGAATTCGCAGGTGGCTTTAGTTTCTAGATTGACGGATTGATACACAGGATTGCTCAAGTTTCTAAGGTTGGTTTTGTTCTTGTCGTTTAGCGGCTGTC
>NW_008774886.1:0-323 GCF_000715545.1 Opisthorchis viverrini
TGTCAGTGGAGCGAAAGATGTATGCGCGCACTCAATTAAAGCCAGTGATGTACAGAGCAGTCTAAGCTAAATCCGTATCGTGACCAAACCTGTACTTTTGGCTATTCTATTCACAAAACAGTTAGTTAGTCTTTGCATGAAGTAGAAAACGGAAGATAGCAAGGTTAAACTGTAACTGCCAACTGGCAACAGTCTCGGTTTAACTCATTCTCTCCAACTTAGTCCAAATTGGTGCAATTTGTTTTGTGGTTACTTTCAGACTATATGATCTGCAACGGTAGACTTTCTGTTACTGTAATCAGCCAGTCTCTCGCCTCACTTGC
>NW_008774887.1:0-323 GCF_000715545.1 Opisthorchis viverrini
CATTGGTTGACACTTTAAACGACGTAGCAGGCTTGAACAAGCCTAAAAACCGAATGGATCTCACATGAGTTGTTAACCCAATTATCCAAGAAAGTAGACGGTACCAAGATGATTCCTAATGGCCCATTAGAATTGAGAGGGCAAGGCAGACAGAGACCGTAAACACAGCGGGCGAAAACACCCATTCGTGGAATTATACAAATGTAACACAGATCCAAATGTAAGATTAACAAACTCTCGATCGGTTCACGGTTCGGGAGGTTTTCCATGAATGGACGATGATTGATAAGGATACCCGTTCAGCTGGTGCCTAGCTGCCATAC
>NW_008774888.1:0-323 GCF_000715545.1 Opisthorchis viverrini
TCCTACTCCCCGTAGTTTTTGCAAAATTTACGAGGCGACTGCGTTTCTTCCGACGCATGTTGACAAAGGTCTTCTGGGAAAGCACCTTAACATAGCCGTTTCCATTGCTCACCGGAAAGTCTTGAGTTTTATCAGCAGTTTAGCGTTACGATTATCGAATCCACGTGTAACGTGCATATTGATGAACTCCGGTGCAAATGACAGAAGAGGCTTGTTGAAGTCAGCACCATCAAGTCCGTTCCATCTAACGTGCATTTAAGTTCATTTCAGTAATCGGTCAATTCTGTGTACTGATCGTTGTAGATCGCTGTTCGACCCTCAAA
>NW_008774889.1:0-323 GCF_000715545.1 Opisthorchis viverrini
TACTTCAGTCACGGAAAACATCCAGCACCGTCGAATACGATTGCTCGGCTGCATGATACGTATACCGAAACGCCGTCTGCCGAGACGAGTGTTCTTCTCCGTAAATCATTCAGAATGATGCAAACCACGAGGTGGATAACGTATAACTTGGCAGGTGTGAAAGATATTAGAAAAAGTTCGAGTGTTGCTGATGTTGTGCACCTTCCGGGATGGGGTATTTGTGACCCCGCCTGCGCTCGGCTGGGGACACTGCAAGAAATAGCGGCTGATTGGTGTCAGTAGCGTTCGTGTTGCCAGTTTCTTTTCAGATTGTCCGATTGAGC
>NW_008774890.1:0-323 GCF_000715545.1 Opisthorchis viverrini
CGGCACGGTTTCATACTTTTCACCGATTTGATGTGCTGAATGCAGATCAGCGACACGTCAGTAAAGAGTTTGAAGGAACCGCGTGGCTTGAGGAGCACGTGTGGTTTGTTCCACCTACGATATCCACTTCATCATTTAGGATCTACGTTTGAATAGCGTTCAGCAACATTGAGACCATTCGGACTGATCGTTGTGATTGTATTGCAGTGACCCGATATCATATGAGTCCTCTTTGTACTAAGCCCAGATAGCAATCATTGTTCCTGCACTCCAAGCTTCACAGTAAGTGTTTTCGGTACACAAAGTGAGATTTTGAAAAATTT
>NW_008774891.1:0-323 GCF_000715545.1 Opisthorchis viverrini
TTTCAATCAACACGTTTTACCAATTATGTTCAAACAATAATTCAACCTTTGCCTAGTTCCGTTCTTCGCGTTGTATTTATATTATACATGTCGCATCCAGTAACTGTGAGCTGTCTACAACAGTAAATACTGCTATAAGTGCACATAGCTGAATCTCAATATGACCATTTACAGCTTGCGCACTAACGGTTCCCACTGGTTTTAAACGTCGAAAGTGCAGCACCTTGGACATTTGGTATAAGCTAGCTAAGGTTCCACCTGCCTGTACCGTATTTCCTCATTCTATTATGAGGCTTTACGCATTAAAAAATAAATTATACACA
>NW_008774892.1:0-323 GCF_000715545.1 Opisthorchis viverrini
GCAAGTACTGAATTCACGTGAATATCTTAATTTCTAACCAGCTACTGCATAAATGTCATGTGAACAACATAACAAAATGACCTGCTGCTTAGGGGAGTATTCTAGATATCTTAACGTCCGTTTCCGTGCAGGCTCTGTGTGCACAATACACTGACACCAAACTCTACTATATTCAACATGGTAAAGTGAAAGACTGTTTGGGAATAGGTGAGCGTTTCTTTTGTTTTTACTAGATTTTATTGGATGTCGTATCAAGTGAAGGAAACAGGCGGCTGTTCATCGTCGCTCCTATCTTTAGCGCCATCGTCAAATTTGTGGGGAAT
>NW_008774893.1:0-323 GCF_000715545.1 Opisthorchis viverrini
TCTGACGAAGATCCATTACAATGTTGACGGTATCACATACAATAGATTGTCTTCTCAGGCTGGCTCCAACAACACTGGTACAAACATTTTAAAGATCGGCGCGCTTGGAACACAACCAAAGTAACAATAAAAACACCAGAAACAAATTAAGTATTTGATCTTTGCAGAATTTTCTGCAAAATAATAAGGCAACTCAATGGTTAAGGTGCGAAATTATTGATAGGACTGTCCGTCGTTGGAACCTAACCTCAGAATCTCGTGTGCTTCTGTCTTGACTTGGTCAACATGAGAGTATTTCGGTCCTTGGATTCTTGGCGAAACCG
>NW_008774894.1:0-323 GCF_000715545.1 Opisthorchis viverrini
AGTCTGCAATGAAAAAATCGATAGAAATGCGAAAGGTACACTTACCTGATAACCCCTGAAACAAGTAGTAAGCATTAACCCCATAAGTGACGTCATATCAAATAAGAAAGTTTGTTTTCCCCACTTAAAAGTTGTAATTATCCAACTTCCTCAGCCCCAAGGTTTGGGTATTCAGTTTGAAAAACAGAAGACAGAAGCAGAAACCACAGTTACTCAGGCTTGAACAATTTACTAATCATGAGAGGAATTATGCAGTAAAATACTGTAATCCATCCTTACGATGACCTCAGGAAAAAATCAGCTGGTCAGGTCTGGTCAAAGGA
>NW_008774895.1:0-323 GCF_000715545.1 Opisthorchis viverrini
GCTTGAACTTACTTTTCCTGAAGTGGCTGCTCCTGATGTTGAGGCGATTGGGGTTGCATTTCATATTAAAGCCAGTTGAATCAGCTGCGTTCGAAGTGAAAGGAAAATCGTCTGCAGACAAACCGATAAAATCTCCCCCATGTAGATTCCCGCAGGGATTTGAAAGCTAACTGGCATCAAAACATTTGCATTTATATATATAATCGTATAGCATGTAAAGTGATGAAAGCCCTTCTATCAGGTTAGCAACTCTAAAATTTGCTCTAATTTCGAGGCTTCCTGACGTAGATAATGTTTTGGGGTCGAGATTTTCTGGGTAGAAA
>NW_008774896.1:0-323 GCF_000715545.1 Opisthorchis viverrini
AACGATTATCAAGACAGTTATCAAGTTGGACGGATTACTACTGAAATCTGGTAGACTTCAAAGCCACCGTACCGACTGGTGTTCTCAGATGTCCCCAAATTTCAATCTGTCTATTTTATTTACTGTTGACACTCGTTGAAGTGTGCCCTTAGCTGAGCAGAGCAAGCCTTCAGCGGCCGCACATTAAAAGCATTGTCACTAACCTGCGATTTCTCCTGACAACCTAAATCAACTAAATCACAGAAGACCAGAAAACTGATCATCAGAGTTGCCTGAATCACGAAACATCCACTGGTGAAAGGAAGAAGGCCTTCCCTGTGGAG
>NW_008774897.1:0-323 GCF_000715545.1 Opisthorchis viverrini
CCGAGGCTATTCACATTGCTATTTCACGCAGAAGTCATCCACTGAGAAAAACGTGCCATTTTTCAAGAACTGATTTACACCTTCAATATGTAAGACTGACAGTATAAAAAACGTGAAATAACATGTTCCCACATACTGAGCACAGGGAAGTCAGCTAATTTTCGAGGAAAGCCATCCAGAGAACACAAATGCTATTCAGAAAATGTCGTTCACCGAAAAGCACTCTTAATGGCTAAGCTTCTCAAAGAAGTTTATTCGACAAAACCCCATGGGGCTTGTTGTCGGAAAGCGCGATTCTCTGGATGTTACGTTATACACCAATG
>NW_008774898.1:0-323 GCF_000715545.1 Opisthorchis viverrini
TCTACTTGCATCCAAATTGTTCTGCACGCTTTTGAAGAAAATGCGTGTGAGTGGCTAAGTTGGACACTGCATTTGAGTTTGGGCAGACAATATGTGTGGTCATATTCGGTCAGTTTCCATGAGTTAAAATATGGTCAACGCATCCACAAGCTTGACGGAACCCTGTTTGATTCTCATGACCCTGTCGCCCACGAGTGCCAGTAAGCCTGGGCAAGGTGACATTTGTGAGCAACTTAGAAGCGATGATGATTAGAACGATTCCTCGATGATTCTCAAATTCTAATCTAACAACGTTTTTTGAGAGCATAAATGACATCAGATCT
>NW_008774899.1:0-323 GCF_000715545.1 Opisthorchis viverrini
GATTCAACCACGAGTGGAAGCACGTACTAGTAGACTAGAACGAGGGTATGGCCGAATCGATCCGTACACATCAGGTCTTATTCGAAGGTTCCCACCGGTTCAAATGAAAATCGGTTTGCAGTATTCAAAACCAGCTGATTACACCGGGAACGTCCTACTACTGCACGACACGAACTGACAGAGTGCCTCAATGCAGACTACACACAAATGGTCACGATCTATTAAACCCAAACACAATCCTCACATGAATTTTTTTCAAGCCATCCGAATCGGCTGATTCATCACGATCACATTTCCTATGATTTGCCAGATCAAACTGATGA
>NW_008774900.1:0-323 GCF_000715545.1 Opisthorchis viverrini
TCCAGCTACGAAGCGACTAACAACCACTTTCCATAAGAAACAAAACTTGAATCAATAGTAATTAACATGTGGGGTCAAGCACCAAGGCTTGACGTCACCTCGTGTGGATAAGAATGCGCACAAATGCATTAGTTTGTCACGCATCGATCTAAGGGGCCGCCACATCCCTCTCCAAAAAAGGACTTGAGGACCGTAAGAGTAATGTGCTTCTTAACAGTTTGGATGTGACAACTCAGTGTGCAGGTAGTTTCGTACTATCGTCTCAAAAATCTCATAGCACTGATCCGGTCATCCCAGCGTCTAGTTCTTGCTGTGTGAGTGCA
>NW_008774901.1:0-323 GCF_000715545.1 Opisthorchis viverrini
GTTCACCTGTCAGAAGTCTTTTCTCCCAGTCCTGTGCTGAGCGAAAGCGACTAAGAGGTAGTCAGTGCATTCACCTGGAAACAAGCCATCAAAACACTAAACGTAAAAATAACTGTCGCCATCTTTGAAGGGGACCCCATGACCCAACTCACCTGTGGCTAATGACAATGGAAGATGTTGCCTAATCGCGAAGTCAGTGACGCTCAGGCAGCATAGCTATTGCATTCAGTGCGTAGCACCTTCAAGGCTTGAGTATGTCTCCTATTTTCTTCCACTTTCCGGCGGTGGCAGCTGTAAGAGCTGGGACCAGTGTACCCATGGTA
>NW_008774902.1:0-323 GCF_000715545.1 Opisthorchis viverrini
ATCCTTACTCAGATCACCGCTTTCAGGTTCTGCAAGCTTATCTGCTTTGTAGGTAGTGAATCGAATAGCATTGCGTCAAACGACGTGTCCCACAAAGTGGGTTAGGTTGGGTGGCGATACCCTTTAGTGCTAAATGACTGGCACATGGTTCAGGTGGTTTGCAAGGTTGTGCAAATGTATGCACATGTATGCTGAAAATCTGATGGCAAGAAATAAGGTGTGTTCAGCTCATAAGTATAAAAATCGTTCCCTCTTGTGCTTGCGGTGAGCGTCAATCCCAAATGGACTGTTAAAAGGAGTTTCTTCAGGATTTAGGCAGCTGA
>NW_008774903.1:0-323 GCF_000715545.1 Opisthorchis viverrini
AGCAGTGTTACTTTCAGTTTAGGAGTTTACTGAATCCCTCAATTCCGTTGTTGCGCTGAGTTGGTCCTTGAGATATTTCATGTGTTGCCTTCAGGAAACCTTTCCTTCCCCGTTTGCTAATCCCTAAGGATTTTGTAACGAGTTGGGGTGCATCTTCCTCCTCAGCCTGGCTGTCGGCATACCGTATTTTTCAACTAGCACCCAAACTTTATGACTTAGTCGTGCCACGAGACACATTTTGTTATATATTTACTGAGGACATAAATTGTCAGTCGTGTATAAGCTTGTCGGCTGGTTACATTTACCCAACTTCAACCACGCAC
>NW_008774904.1:0-323 GCF_000715545.1 Opisthorchis viverrini
TTCAAACGAGAGCGATGTGAATATGAACATTCTTATGTAACTAAAATTCCAACGAATGATTTCTTCAAACTACTTGAACTGTTCATTAGTAGGCTGGAATTTTGGCAGTACAATTGTCTCCCTCCAACAGTGACAACTCTTAATTGTTCCGTTTACTTGGTTACCCATTGTGTTTATAACCGGATAAAAACCTTCAGAAATAAGGACTTTAACACCTATCCTAGTCTGTACCATGGAGGGATGAATTAGCCCAAAAGGTAAATCAGCAGTGCTCCAGCTCTGATGTGCTTCATGAACAGGAGAGGGTTTAGAAGGTGGACTCC
>NW_008774905.1:0-323 GCF_000715545.1 Opisthorchis viverrini
GTATTAACAACGTCAGCAAACAACATTATATAACTGAAACATAACTGGTGAAATAAACCTGTAATTTGATGACAAACATTTGATTTTTCTGGAGAACAGCTTGGAATATCAAGCTCCACTTGTAAATGGAATGGGCATTTCTAGAGTGAAAACCATTTGGGAAGTAGACACGTGCACATGAGGTGATCAGTTATGAATGAAGACCTTCAAATTGACAAGAAAGCAAAAGTTAAACCTGGGTAGAAAAATTTTGCCCTTATGCTCCCTGCAAAGGAAAACGAATGGATCCGGACAAGGCTAATCCAATGCTCCCAGTTGGATGA
>NW_008774906.1:0-323 GCF_000715545.1 Opisthorchis viverrini
AATTGAGGGGTGAACAAAACAATTATGAGAATGGCCTTCTGAGAATGACACTGTAAGGAGTGGGAGTTGACAAAGCCTGAAGAAGAAAGGAAAGATTGAGTCCTTGGAGAGCGCAACCAATTAAGGGATCAAACTCAATAAATAAGCCACCAGTGGAAAAATTAAATAATGAGCTACGGATGGGCAGACCCATAGGTTGACGGTTATGGAAGCTGGGACACGTGGCTGTGGGGCGAATCTTTAGACACACCAAGAGCATAGATGATGAGGATACAGGATTTAACAACTGCTCGGAAATAGACCAGAATGGTTGTAGTATATGT
>NW_008774907.1:0-323 GCF_000715545.1 Opisthorchis viverrini
GTAGGTTGAACACTAACTAAATTCGCTTACCCGGGGAGGTAGAGCCCGCGGAGATCCGTGTTATCCAACTATGTCAACAGAGTGTGCGGGACTGATCGGATCATTGTTTACCGAATACGAAGAAAACTGGGCGAATAGCGTCACGTGGTGACTGCCACCAGTTCAGACCATCAGCTGTGTATTTGATAGTCTTCACCCTGAATAACCCAACGTCTGTCTAACCCTAATTAGTCCACTCAAAACAAGTTTAATCCTCAGCAAATCAAGTTGTTATTCACGAGACTCAAATGAAACTCCCGTATATGATATTCTTCAACTGAATG
>NW_008774908.1:0-323 GCF_000715545.1 Opisthorchis viverrini
AACAATTTCTGTCAGCGATACGTTTGTTGCCAACGTCTCACTTATTCAAGCGTTCCTTAAGCTGGCTCCTAACAAAAGACTAATTTGTCCAGTTTTGCGCCTCTCCAGTTTCTTTGATCCCATTTCAGGCACGGATTACTTTGGGGAGTTTCCCGCTGACACAATGTATGTAGTGACGGTCCTCAAACCTCACTTGCGGAGATAGAAGTTTAGGAAATCGGCAACCAAAGACACATGCGCCTGCTGTAAACAGGTGAAGCTTCTTGTAACAAAAATGAGCCGCGCTCCAATGAGAATCTGTTTGACCTAGTAATTAAAGCAAC
>NW_008774909.1:0-323 GCF_000715545.1 Opisthorchis viverrini
AAGTTAAAATTTCAGGAAAACAAAATTGGCAACAACTCGGAAAATAAACGTTTTTTGGGGATACCGATATTCCCAACACCTCCACTTGGGGAAGAAAGGCCAGTAAAGTATCTTTCCGGTGTCCATTTGGAAGAGAGTCTTTTGACGATGGCAACGATCTGTATATCTTCTTGGTCGGAGAGTTGGTTCCATGGCCGATGCGTTCTGTGTTGCATTAGGTTTGACGTTGGCATCAAGAGTGCCCGGGAGAATGTCGAGCGCAAGGTCACTGCGGTGCGCTGGTTGCTTCAAGAGATGGCACGGACGCAGTTGATTATTTCGTG
>NW_008774910.1:0-323 GCF_000715545.1 Opisthorchis viverrini
TGATACTGAGCATGAAAGAGAGCAGTTTATAAGTACTAAAGGGCACCAAAATCGAGGGCCTATTCAAAGTCCGTAGTTTGAGGCCCCCTGTGAAAATAAAAATATCCATGCTGTATTCATACTTGACGGACTTCGATGGGCTACCAGCACCACGGGCGAGGCAGCATTTCCAAGCCTGATTGGGGACTAAGACCGGGCGTCATGACTGCAGCTTCTGTCTTGGCGGTTGCAGTGAAAAGCATAATTCAGCTTCCACGGCGTCTTGCTTGTCCAACTCTCGTTAACGCTGCTGACGGATGACCGGAACAGTGGAAATCAAGCAT
>NW_008774911.1:0-323 GCF_000715545.1 Opisthorchis viverrini
GAAGGGCGAAACCGGTGGTGGGGTGTCGAGGCGATTTGAGCAACCATATAAGTAGTGTATTACGTTAATACTTATTGGACTTATACCCAGATTACTGAATACAGATTCAGTTGGCTCTCAGAGTTAGACAAAAAATTAACTGTTGACTGACTGTTAACGTCTGTTGGGTAGGTACCTGTGGCTGCTCAAGTCTTTGTGACACTACCTAAACGACAGACCATTATCCATCTTTCGAAATCTAGGTAGCTCGGGTGTTTACTGGTGATTTGTCAGTTGGTAGTTGACCTATTCGCGGAGCTTGTCAATTGGTTTGCAAACGTTTC
>NW_008774912.1:0-323 GCF_000715545.1 Opisthorchis viverrini
AAAAAAACTGTTCACAATTTTCGGCAATATGAAAACCTGGAAAAAAATTTATCCTGCCTGGTAGGTCCCGTAACTTATTAAATCACATATTTAAACCACATCCACATGGTTGTCCCTTTGACACATTCCGTGAGAAGGGCTGACATTTATTTGGGTCAATTATGAAACTATGTAGTTCCGAAAAGATATCAATATTGATCAATTTTTTGTTTACCCCGCCCCACAACAATTGCCTGTCTCTGTTCAAAAGCTTCGACTGTCCTTGTTTTAATTATTTTTCCTCAAAAAGTTGCCACAGTAAACATATTCAAACTGGGTTTTTC
>NW_008774913.1:0-323 GCF_000715545.1 Opisthorchis viverrini
GGTTTTCACGAGAAACTCAACCGAATCTCCCGTGTATTGTCTTTTTTTGTTCCACACAACACCCTTGGCAGGATGTCCTAAGCAAGATCCTTTCGGAGCGTAATTCCACACTTCCTGCTATTCGGCGCTCAAATCAATACTATACCGACTCCACCGAACTGTTGCACGCCAGTGACAGTACCGCCGTAGTCGTAGGTGAGTCGCTTTAATATCTCTTTGATTTTTATTCCCACAGCGCAAAAAAATTTACATCCAGAGACTTGTCGTGTTCCTCCTTTACTAGGTTCCTAATGATTCTCAGCGGAGCGGCCAACGTACTCCCG
>NW_008774914.1:0-323 GCF_000715545.1 Opisthorchis viverrini
ACTCCACTCCTATGGTCCTGTAAGCGGTCGCTGTCAAAGTTCCGTTGGCAGGAAACAGAAAAAACAAGGGCCGATAGCGAAGAAGTCTGCGCATCTGTGGTTATTCTTTCCCTTTTGAGAAACCGAACCGTAGAGCAAAGTAAAATAACAGATAATCCATTTGGATTGTATTAACACTGATTGGCTTTGTAACGATGGCAACCCAGTTGCCCTGTTCATAGAACGCGCGTTCTAACCGAAGTGAGGGAACCTGTTCGATCAGCGTTTCCAGTTCGCCACGGACAAATAGGTGATAAAAGCGACCGGGGATGGCCGACGGACAC
>NW_008774915.1:0-323 GCF_000715545.1 Opisthorchis viverrini
CTATTTGTGTCCGGAATGTGGTAAACTTTTCAAATGTTGTAGCTCCCTATGGCTTCATCGAATGACCATACATGACTGTCAGGCGCAGCATACGTGCGAGCTCTGTGGCCACAGTTTCAAGCAAAAGGCAAATTATCTCCGTCATCTGAGACAGGTGCATGAGAGTGAGATTATTAACAAATGTGAAAAATGCAGACAACTGTTCTCCACCGCACGTGAACTCATGTGAGCTCATTTGTCAGCGCACCACCACACCAGCGAATCATGAGTAACTTTTATCATTATTTGTTCGACTGTTGAATAAACGTTTGGTCATATGCGAA
>NW_008774916.1:0-323 GCF_000715545.1 Opisthorchis viverrini
ATGCAAGGAGTGCATGCAATAGCTAGTGAGCTCATCCGTCCACATTTTGGACGGCCCTTGCACGGACAGCCCATCTTTTTAAGAACAAGCAAATAAAATAACTATTTCTTCGACGGCGATGATAGCACTGTTCTCAGCTTCAAGGCGTCCATATGGAGGAGGTGAATGAATTTCTTCTCCTTCCCTAGGTACCAATTCTAGCCATGGGGAGGACTGCGCCTCATTTACTGTGATGCAGCGCGTTCACACGATTTTTCCCGTCAAAAGACATTTCGCACCGGCCGATCTTCTGAAGGGAGGTAGTATAATGTACGAGCTAGAGT
>NW_008774917.1:0-322 GCF_000715545.1 Opisthorchis viverrini
CCAAATCATGGTTGATAGCCATCAAATCGCGACTAACCCATGAAATGCTGCACGTAGGGGGATAAACATGGCAAAGGATTCACTGGGACATCAGGTATATTGCCTAAACAGCGTAACGTGTGAACTTGGTCCACGTGCTTCATCACAGGTGGATGAAAATTCCAAATCTATCAAGTTCACCTCAATATTACCTGTCAGATTTTCACAGCGGACTCGTGTTAAGGTTTGGAAGCCAGCATGAGCAGATATAAGGGACCTCCGACCGTTCTCAATGCACACTTGCTACGAATTTGATTGATGAATTGGGACAAATCAGCATTGA
>NW_008774918.1:0-322 GCF_000715545.1 Opisthorchis viverrini
GGGCTCAAGTCTACACCACTTGGCCTCACGGCTGACAAATATACACCCCTCGTTGGCTTTTACTTCGCTGCATCCCATAATGCACATCGTTGCAGAATCCCACTATGGAACCATCGATGCACGCATGGCTCCCGTGTAGCTGTCAATACAATAATTTAGCATTCAGTTTACCTTTACGGCAGCAAGACTCCAGGCTTAGCGCGGACACCGACCAGGAATTGTGGACGAAAGGATCTGTCAGGCATTTGGTGGGCTAGCTACTACAATCGTGTTTAATTATGCGTTTTAAATAGTATCGCGGAAGATGTGCACAAGTCGTAAT
>NW_008774919.1:0-322 GCF_000715545.1 Opisthorchis viverrini
AGTTTTGAGGGCATCGATGGTCTCGATCATATAGAACACACCTTGGCTACTGAGGTTGTGATCCCCACTCTCGATTGCAACAAAGTTGTAAGGATCACTGTGGCATCTTTTGTGTGCAAGGTTACACAACTGTTTTTTTAAGATAGATTCAAAGGTGACCATTGCATCAGTTAGCTCTGGTTCATGAACGATAAAATGGTGCGGTGTACAGCGCATGCGTCTGGTTGTGCTTTTCCCCAGTACACGGAGTTTGGTTAACTGACGTTCGGTGTGAGGGGACAATCGAGGTTGCAAGACTCCAAGGTCACAGTCGGAAACGAAG
>NW_008774920.1:0-322 GCF_000715545.1 Opisthorchis viverrini
GGGGGGGGGCTTATTCTAGGCTTGTTCTGTAAAGCCAAACAGCCATCCTTGCAAAAATGCATCATTAGAATTGCCCGATATCATCAGTTACATGTGGATAGCAAAAGCATCAGAAATCAGTTATCTCTCACAAACCTTGTCTTTTCCCAGTCCCTTTCCCAATAATTGGACATTCCGCATGTCGGCCTTTCCCTTCTTTCCTCCACGATCCTTTTTACGTCGTTTGAAAACACATCGTTTGCAAATGCAGAAAAGGATGAGGAGCGCGAACAGGATGATCCCGATGACCATTGCAATGACAGCTCCAACGGGAACTAAAATG
>NW_008774921.1:0-322 GCF_000715545.1 Opisthorchis viverrini
TATTTTCTCCAATTGTTTATATGTAGATGGCTGAATGCAGCATATTGCCAGATTATCCGACCATTTCGTCCAGTACTTATTATCAAGTGTTAAAGAGAAACTCTATAAATCCGAGCAACATGCTATGCGGCAGCTAGCAATGTGAATTCAGTTGGCGTTGTTGATAAAATGCAAAGGTTCAAAAAAAGACTGAAGCACGATACTCCTGAATATGGTACCGTGGTCGGTCACAGCGAATCCGCTTCTGAATGTATAAATGATGTACAGCTGTCTGCAGAACTAGTGGATGAATTTCTAGTGGTGTGGATTTAATTTAAAAAAA
>NW_008774922.1:0-322 GCF_000715545.1 Opisthorchis viverrini
GGAGCGAACCCGCTTGCAGAATAACGATCTATCTCCAAGGTCCTGCAATATTGAGGTATATGCCCAGAGAATTTTGAGTGAAACAATCGTTTTGGTGCAAGCGATCGCTCAGATGCGTCCGTCATCCTTTGCCCCTAATCGGTACGTCCAGAGGGCTGAATGTTTGAGCTTTAAGACCAACGATCGGCCCTTGTGTGCTGTACGTGACGGTTTCATTCATGAATAGTGTAATATCCATTCGGTTCTCGTATTGTGTGGTCATCGTTGGGTCCACTTAACTATCGTGATACATGCAAGCATAATGAATGAGCAGCGTTCGGAC
>NW_008774923.1:0-322 GCF_000715545.1 Opisthorchis viverrini
TTGCACAAATTAAACGGACCGAAACGGTCTTGTGGTTAACTTGCTTGTTTGGGAAATACTAGATATATACTGAACTACCGTCAGACTGGGTACGGTATTCGTAGTACCGTCACCGAGACGCCTTACTTCAGTTTGTGGACAGCCCCTACATGGGCAACATGGGTGAGCCATTCATGGTTATCATTGTAGTTCGAATATTCTTGGGCATATCGAGGGTTTGTGGTGACTCATTGCTGCCATTCAAGCGAGGTAGTAAGACGACCATGTCTATATTTATGACCCAAAATAGCATTAATGTCCGAAAGGTTTGCTAGAAAGCACT
>NW_008774924.1:0-322 GCF_000715545.1 Opisthorchis viverrini
TAATCCAAAGCTAATCTAACCCAGTCAAGTGAGCAAATATCAGCCAATCAGGAATGAACTGAATTACTCGTTTCAAAACGTGGATCGATAACGCTGCGATGATCGACGTGTGTACCCGTATCTAATTCCGACCGTGGGGTACAATGTTTACCTTCACAACAATATGACAGCCGGTTATTATAGTAATCAATTTTTTCTCATTATCTTGCGTGCTGGAAAAAGAAGTCAGGTCAGACTGTGGTCGGCCACGATCCGAACGGCCCAGTTGATTCGTCTTCGGTTGCGTGTGCTCTTACCAAATATGTAGCAGACTTACTTAACG
>NW_008774925.1:0-322 GCF_000715545.1 Opisthorchis viverrini
CTTAGTTGAATGCGCGGTGAAGAACGCACTGGTGAACCGAACCGCAGTCAGTTCCTCTACAAACAAGACTGGACAAGCGTCTACTCCAGTATAGGGTTAAACAGAATGCTACTACATGCTCGTTGCCCTAAGAATTGTTAATGGGATAGAAACTTCGAACACACTTGGATCTGCTACGGCCGAATATGGCGGTTAAGGTCAACGGTGGTAACACGTAGATAAAAACGCCTGAACTCGCACAATACGGAGAAGCGAGGATGTGTACGTCAAAATTCAACCTGAAGACACGAAATGGGTACGCCAACAAACCAGACCCTCGTCG
>NW_008774926.1:0-322 GCF_000715545.1 Opisthorchis viverrini
GCCGAAAAAAAGATTAAACTTATAAGTCGGACAATTTTCGATGCGAATGCAACATGTTTCTTTCACTAGCCAGGACGGAAACATCGAAATCAACCAGTTCCTGAAGAACATTGTTCTTGTACTGGCTTGCGTGATAAGTATGTGGCACTCAGCTAGCAGAAACGCATAGAATTACTTGTAGGATTGGTTTATGGGAGAAGTTGTTATGCGTTTCTCGTAAAGTCATAAAATGGAGGTGCTCCACAAGTGTTCTCCTTTAGTCACATATAATAATCGAGTAGTTTTACTTCTATCATGCGAAGTAAGCAGTGTTATGTTCAGG
>NW_008774927.1:0-322 GCF_000715545.1 Opisthorchis viverrini
AGTGACAAAGCAAACAAAGATGCCATCGATATCCGCACATGCACCGACTGGTGCACTGTATTATTGGGTGGTTTTGGAATTCGGTAAGCGCCACAGATAAAAGAAAGCTAACTCGTGGATTGTGTCTTACAGTCGGGATGACAGCAAACGAAATCAGACATTTCAGAAGGGTTCGGTAAACAATGGGCGGATTCATAGCAGAGTGACGTTTCGCTTTTAACACACAAAGATTCGTCCAGCTAGGGGAGTAGGTTACAAGGTTGGCCGAGTTTTGAGACAGACCGAGAACCAGTCAACAATATTTAGCTTGACTAACACATCA
>NW_008774928.1:0-322 GCF_000715545.1 Opisthorchis viverrini
TCAGTCAGTCAGTCAGTCAGTCAATCAGTTATTCAGCCGGTCAGTCAGTCAGTCAGTCGTGTATTTAAGCACACTGTTCCCAAAAGACTGGTCGTAAGTTTGACACGTGAAGACCTCATGCATGTTCATCTCCGGCGCACCCAACGTTTCTGGTATCTCCATCCGTATTTTAACAACCACGTGAACGGCTATTGGCTGCCTTTACTAAAAGTTGCGGATGGACAGACCGATATTTGTCCGTAGAAAGAACCTTGACAGAAGACATTGCTGAGCCGGGCTGTGTCTCACCCACACGTGCACAAATTAGCTGAGGGAAAACTCT
>NW_008774929.1:0-322 GCF_000715545.1 Opisthorchis viverrini
CTCCGATAAGGACTCCCTGATGGGATCCTTTGGACTGTTTCCACAAACAGTTCTACTGTAGGGAACAAATGTCTATTGGGCACGGTCTTGGAATAGAAGAGGCACTTGCCCGGGTGACGACGTATGAAAATGCGACCGCACAATTCCCACCCAGTGTGGATGTTAAGTTTGTACAACATTAACCGAGATAATGCTTGAGTCACAATCAGATGGAATCGGAATAAAGACTGCTTGAGTCTTGATTTGGAGACTCCATTTGGACTTCATGAGAACTAGGCTCTGAATTTCGTCTAATGAAAGATATCGATGTAAGAAGAGGTTA